>NC_084735.1:812805-922805 GCF_033978785.1 Entelurus aequoreus | reverse complement strand
CTCTGAGTCAATGTCCGCTTTGGAGGAGAGGATGCTGCCGAGGTATGGGAAGTGGTCAACGTTTTCAAGGGGGGTGTTGTCCACGTTTATGGCGGGCTGATTAGTTGGCTGGTTGGGTGGAGGTTGATGTAGGACCTGGGTCTTCTTGATGTTGAGGGCAAGGCCCAGGGCTCTGTATGCCTTAGCAAAGGCATTCAAGATACCCTGAAGTTCTTCTGCTGAGTGTGCTGCGATGGCGTTGTCGTCCGCGTACTGAAGCTCCATGATAGTGGTGTTTCTAACTTTGCTCTTGGCTTTGAACCTGTTAAGGTTAAAGAGCCTGCCATCGGTTCTATACAGGATGGGGATCCCCTGTGGCAACTCTTTGCCAATGAGGTGCAGTATAGCACCAATAAAGATGGCAAACAGGGTGGGAGCCATGATACACCCTTGCTTGACACCCGTCTCCACAGTGAAAGGCTCAGACTCGGAGCCGCTGTTGCTGAGCACTGTGGCTGCCATGCCATCATGTAGAAGCCTCACTATTCTGATAAATTTATCGTGGCAGCCGCACCTCGACAGCACACTCCACAGAGCCTGACGGTCTACCGTGTCAAAGGCCTTTGTCAGGTCTATGAAGGCCATGTACAAAGGCTGTCTTTGTTCACGACATTTTTCCTGGAGTTGGCGGGCTGTAAAAATCATGTCGGCTGTGCCTCTAGCTGGGCGAAAGCCACACTGTGATTCTGGGAGTGCTTCCTCAGATAGTGGTAGCAATCGATTTGCAAGGACACGAGCTAAGATTTTGCCAGTTGTTGACAGGAGTGAGATGCCCCTGTAGTTTCCACAGTCAGCCTTGTCCCCCTTCTTGAATATGGTCACAATAAGAGCGTTCCTGAGCTCTGAGGGGAGTTCTTCTTTTTCCCAGACCTTGAGAAGTAGGGTGTGGATTTGATACAGCAGCTCTCTTCCACCTTCCTTTAGGATCTCCGCTGGGATCCCATCTGGTCCGGCAGCCTTGTTGTTCCTTAGACTCCTGATGGCATCTTGAACCTCTGTTATGGTGGGGGGTTCCCCCATATCTTCCCTGATGGGACTCTGGGGGATGTGGTTGGTGATGTCTGGTTCAGCTGTGCTGTCACGATTGAGGAGTTCCTGAAAGTGCTCCTTCCATCGGGCATTAATGGACTCATTGTCCTTTAGCAGCTGCTGCCCATCCTTTGAGCGCAGGGGGTTTAGGCCGCGGTAAGTTGGCCCATAGACAGCCTTGGTAGCACTAAAAAAGCCTCTGGTGTCCCCTGAGTCTGCTAGTCTCTGGATCTCCAGAGCCCTTTCAGTCCACCAGGAGTTCTTAAGCTCCCTTACCCGGCTCTGAACATCTGCCTTGGCTCTCGAGTGAGCTATTCTTTTGGCTTTACAGGTCACATCATTCTGCCAGGTGTGAAAGGCACTCCGTTTTTTGGAGATGAGCTGTTCTATCTCTGTGTCGTTCTCATCAAACCAGTCCTGGTGTTTTCTGGACTTGTACCCAAGGGTGGTTTTACAGGTAACGAGGATGGTTGATTTGAGCAGGTTCCAGTGTTCTTCGATGTTATCAGGGTATTCCTGCTGGAGGCTTTCCTCAAGGGATGTCTGAAGTTGCTGCTGGGTGGCAGTTTCATTCAGGCCTTCGAGGTTCAGCCTTGGCCGGATCTGCTTCTTTTGAACCCTCCTTTTCCTCTTAAGTCTGATGGACATTGTGGAGCGAATGAGGCGGTGATCTGTCCAACAGGCATCTGTGTCCAACATGGCCCTTGTGATGTTCACATCACAACGGTCCCTGGCTCGCACAATGACATAGTCAATGAGATGCCATTGTTTGGATCGAGGATGCCTCCAAGATGCCTTCAGTTTGTTTTTCTGGCGGAAGAGAGTGTTGGTAATTGTGAGGTTGTGCTGTGAACATTTGCTGAGAAGCAGGATTCCATTGGAGTTGATGTTCCCGATGCCTTCCTTCCCTATAGTGCCCTTCCAGAGGTGTTGGTCCCGGCCGACCCTGGCATTAAAGTCACCTAGGAGAATAATCTTATCCTCCTTTGGGATCCTAGACAGTGTCTCATCTAAGCAGGCGTAGAAGGTCTCTTTTACTTCGTCTTCAGAGTCTAAAGTAGGGGCATAGGCGCTGATAACTGTTGCCATCTGGTTGTTGGTGAGCACCAGACGGACAGTCATGAGACGTTCACTAATCCCCACGGGAAGTTCAGAGAGGTGACTAACAAGCTGGTTTCTGATGGCAAATCCAACCCCATGGATTCTGGGCTCATCAGAGGCTTTTCCTTTCCAGAAGAAAGTGTAGCCACCCTTTTCCTCCTTCAGTTGTCCTTCGTCTGCACGTCGGGTTTCGGAAAGTGCAGCTATGTCTATCCGGCATCTCTGCAGTTCCCTGGCAATGATCGCAGTTCTCCTCTCTGGTCTGTCGCTGGCCGTATTATCCATCATTGTGCGTACATTCCACGCTCCAAAATTCATATTTCGTGTTTTTCGACCGCATATGGTGATCCCTCTGGATGCGGTAGTCCAGTCGGGAGGTTAGAGGCAGGCTATTTTTAGGGCACCTTTTCTAGCCCCTTCCCCAGGTGGGGTGAGCAGAGTGGATCCTAAAGAGGACTGCTCAGTCGTGAGTGTAGCTGCCGAAGGGCTCTTTCTGCCTCATTCCAAGAGCCCAGCGACTGAATCTTGCACCCACCGCCTTATGTGCCAGTTTTTGACTGGAGGCTTCCAGATCTCACAATCCTACCCCCGTCGCCATTCGCTGGTCGCCATAGGACTTAATCCGGGATGTTAGGGTGGATTCCCTATATGGAGGACGCCTGTGCGTGGAATCTTTTAATGTGGGGAGACTGGTGCACGGTCAGCCACCACACAGTCCTTGGCATTGAGCGGGCCAGGGTCCAGTGGCATGGAGACCAAGACGACTGGGGACCCGTCTTTGCTGCAGCCTTCATCCGCCTTCCCAGCCGTTGTGGTGCATTCCGCTGCCGCCATCTTCCGCCTGGTCCACCGTTGAGGCGGTTTTCACTATTCGCCCATAGCTGGGGTTATTTACCCATAGCTGGGACAGGGGTTGACTGGGCACCAGGGCATGTCCACACACCGGTGGGCCTGCATGCCCCGTCTCTGGGGCCCCCTGCTGCTCCGAGATCCCGTACAACTTAGCCTGGAACCGCGAGGTTCCAGTTACCGTGTGTGGCCACGAGGAGGCATGTACGAGTCTTGACAATGGAGAGGCTATGTACCGGCTGAGGAGGCTTATGCACTCGGCTCCTCTTTTCGCCCTCTGAGACAGAGGGCTAGCCGGCGGCACTAGCTGAAAGCAATGAGTATCAGGCAGAAGCAGCATGCAGCATAGCAAGCAAAAGCGGCATGCAGCATGCACTAACTACAGGTACTACTACTCCAAGGCTACTGCACTAGACGCATCACATCGCCCTGTGCGATGTTTTCTGCACACACACACCGTCACACACACACACACACACACACACACACACACACACACACACACACACACACACACACACACACACACACACACACACACACATTGCAAAAATTGCAATCTAATCAGAAAACGAAAACTCAAAATTGCGCTCTAGCGCCCCCTAGGAAGAAAACACAGACAAAACTGCCTGTAACTCCCAGTAGGAATGTCGTAGAGACATGAAACAAAAACCTCAATGTAGGTCTCACTTAGACCTAGATTTCATACACTGACAAAACCCCCAGCAAAAATCAACAGGAAGTTTGCAATTCCCCCTTCAAAACAAAAGTTGTGTAAAAACAGTCACCTTTTTTCAAACATGATCTCCTCTGAGCGCGTTTGTCGTGTCGGCTTCAAATTAGCACAGGAGAGAGATTGAACCCTTCTGATTAAAAGTTGATGAAAGAGTTTTAATTTCTGCTCCGGTTTGGATTTTATGAGCCCTCAAAGTCGGTCCCGTCCATCGCTGCTTGCAGATTTAATTTCTTTTGTTATTTCATTTTTTTTTGTATTTACTATTTTAATTGGTTTTACCCTTTAAAATAGTTTTTAATCATATTTATTTTTATATTGGTTTTATATTTATTTATTTTTTTGTTTTTATTCAGTCATTGGTGGAGCTAGGGATAATATTTGAATATTGTTTTTAATATTGTTGTGCAGCACTTTGGAAACATTTTTGTCGTTTAAGTGTGCTATATAAATAAAGTGGATTGGATTGTTTTATATATATATATATATATATATATATATATATATATATATATATATATATATATATATATATATATATATATTTATTTATTTATTTATTTTTTATTTTTTTTTAAATGTTTTTTTAATTTATTTTTTAAATAATTACAAGGATCCCAGGAACTTAGTATTGTACTTCAGTTACTGGCTGGGTGAATAATTCCCTCATTGCTGCCTTACAGGTGACATATTCCCACTGTGCAGGTGTACCTAATGAAGTGGCTGATGTTTCTCCCTCCTTTTGTTCTGGACCTCGAGCAGGTCCTGAACCTGGTCCAGTCGTACGTGACGCTGCGCGTGCCCCTCTACGTGTCCTACGTCTTCCACTCGCCGGCGGGTGCCGGCGGCTGGCAGCACTTTGACCTCCAGACGGAGCTGCGCCTCACCTTCGTGTACGACACCGCCATCCTGTGGCGGGACGGCGTGGGCAGCCCCCCTCAGGCCGAGCTCCAGGGTGGGGACTCCTTTCTGTCGCCTCCGGTTTTTCCTTTAAACTCGTGTTTTTGTCCCCCCCAGGTGCGTTGTACCCCACCAGCATGCGCATCAACCGGCAAGGACGCCTGGTGGTCCACTTCCGCACCAAAGCCCGCTTCAGGGGTCTGTTTGTCCCGAGGGTCCGGACATCAGGTGAGTGTACTCACCTCCGCTCCTACGTGAAGTCCGGCTGTAAACGTCCGCCGCCTCTTGCCAGCGAGCTCCGTGTCCTCCACGGTGGTGAGCCCGGACCACCCCGGTCTGACCTTCAACCTCACCCTGGTGCGGAGCGAGCCCGGCTACAACCAGCCGGTGCAGCAGTGGACCTTCACCTCGGACTTTGCCGTGAGTCGGACCTTCCGAGTGTCCCTAACGAGCGCCGCCCTTCATCGAAGTCCCGCCTGTGCCTCAGGTCCGAGACTACTCGGGGACGTACGGCGTCAAGCTGGTCCCCTGCACCGCCGCCCGCCACGCCGAGTACTCGCTCCCGCCCGTGTGCAGTCCCGGGGAGCCCGTGGCCTTCGACCTGGACATCCGCTTCCAGCAAGTAAGGCAGACCGGACCTCAGGCGACCTCTGAACCCCGCCCCTTTGCTAAGTGCGAGCACGTTTGTCCAGGTGAGCGACCCGGTGGCGGTGGAGTTCAGTCTGAACACTCGGATGTTGTTGCTGTCCAGGAGGAGCTTGTGGCTCTCGGACGGCTCCGTGGGCTTCGGCCAGGAGAGCGACGTGGCCTTTTCTGAGGGTAGGAGCCTTAGGGACAGAACCTGGTCAGGGGTCTGAAGAACCTGGTCTAGGGTCTGAAGAACCTGGTCTAGGGTCTGAAGAACCTGGTCAGGGGTCTTAAGAACCTGGTCAGGGGTCTTAAGAACCTGGTCTAGGGTCTGAAGAACCTGGTCAGGGGTCTGAAGAACCTGGTCTAGGGTCTGAAGAACCTGGTCAGGGGTCTGAAGAACCTGGTCAGGGGTCTGAAGAACCTGGTCTAGGGTCTGAAGAACCTGGTCAGGTGTCTTAAGAACCTGGTCTAGGGTCTGAAGAACCTGGTCAGGGGTCTTAAGAACCTGGTCTAGGGTCTGAAGAACCTTCCATGTTAGTCCTGCATGATGGAGACTCTAAATAACAGACTTGAGTGTGTAATAGAAAACAAAGTCAGCTATCAAAGTCAAAAAGTGGCGTCCCTCAGGGCTCAATGTAAAGTCCCATACATTTTATTACATATTTACACTACCATACATATTTACACTACCATATTTACACTACCATATTTACACTACCATACATATTTACACTACCATTCATATTTACACTACCATACATATTTACACTACCATATTTACACTACCATACATATTTACACTACCATACATATTTACACTACCATATTTACACTACCATACATATTTACACTACCATATTTACACTACCATACATATTTACACTACCATTCATATTTACACTACCATACATATTTACACTACCATATTTACACTACCATACATATTTACACTACCATACATATTTACACTACCATATTTACACTACCATATTTACCCTACCATACATATTTACACTACCATATTTACACTACCATACATATTTACGCTACCATACATATTTACACTACCATATTTACACTACCATACATATTTACACTACCATTCATATTTACACTACCATACATATTTACACTACCACATTTACACTACCATACATATTTACACTACAATTCATATTTACACTACCATACATATTTACACTACCATTCATATTTACACTACCATATTTACACTACCATATTTACACTACAATACATATTTACACTACCATATTTACACTACCATATTTACACTACAATACATATTTACACTACCATATTTACACTACCATATTTACACTACAATACATATTTACACTACCATATTTACACTATCATATTTACACTACCATACATATTTACACTACCATATTTACACTACCATACATATTTACATTACCATATTTACACTACCATATTTGCACTACCGTATTACATTACCATATCTACATTACCATATTTACATTACCATATTTACACTACCATATTACATTACCATATCTACATTACCATATTTACATTACCATATTTACACTAGTATACATATTGACACTACCATATTTACACTACCATATTTACATTACCATATTTACACTACAGTATTACATTACCAGATATACATTACCATATTTACACTACCGTATTACATTACCATATTTACGTTACCATATTTACACTAGCATACATATTTACACTACCATATTTACACTACCATTTTTACACTACCGTATTACATTACCATATTTACATTACCATATTACATTACCATATTTACACTAGCATACATATTTACACTACCATATTTACACTACCGTATTACATTACCATATTTACATTACCATATTTACACTAGCATACATATTTACACTACCATATTTACACTACCATATTTGCACTACCATATTTGCACTACCGTATTACACTACCATATTTGCACTACCGTATTATATTACCATATTAACATTACCATATTTACATGACCATATTTACACATTTACACTAGCATACATATTGACACTACCATATTTACACTACTATATTTGCGCTACCGTATTACACTACCATATTTGCACTACCGTATTATATTACCATATTAACATTACCATATTTACATGACCATATTTACACATTTACACCAGCATACATATTGACACTACCATATTTACACTACTATATTTGCGCTACCGTATTACACTACCATATTTGCACTACCGTATTATATTACCATATTTACATTACCATATTTACACAAATACTGAAAATTGGTACCGCTATCGACCCCCAGGTACCGGGAATTGGTACCATATCGGTTCACATGTGAACAGTACCCATCCCTAGTGCCAGTCTTGTCTATTGTTGCGCCGTAAAAAGTATTAATACTGTAAGTATTGTACTTATTACACACCAGCTGTTTGATTGTAACACTCATCTTAGTTGTAGTTTTCATTATCAAATTTGGAAGTGTCGAAACCGCCATGTGAAAAAAAATCGCTAATGCTAATCGGTAGCATGTATATGACATATCCATTGTAAATTAGCATTGAGCTAGCACAAAAAAAACAAAAAAACAGTCAGAAATGTGATTACAAAACAAGATATAACAACTGGACAGCAGTTATCATAATCATCTCATTTTTAAGTTTGCAATAAAAATGATATTTTACTATTAAAAATAATAATATTTATGAACACACTCAAAACACCGAAAATTGGTACCGTTATCGACTCCCAGGTAGCGGGAATTGGTACCGTATCGGTTCAAATGTGAACAGTCTATTGTTGCGCCCTAAAAAGTGTTAATACTGTAAGTATTTGTGGAGGGGGGGCCTGGTCTGCGGGCCTGCCGCGGAGCGGGGTGTGGAAGGACCGGCCTTGAAGCACAGCTGGCAGGTGATTGGATTACCCAGCTGGGGCTGGTCATCCAATCACCTGCCGTACTTATTAGCAGCAGCCGAGACGAGACACGTTAGTTTGAGCCAGAAGTCGGTAGTACCGACATAATTACTAGTACTGGAGTACTAGAGTTGGTACCATCCCGAATGCTGGACCTTAGTCATAAAGAAGTGAAAGTGGTGGTTCTGTGGTGGTCAGGTGACACCATCTTTGGCCGCGTCATGGTGGACCCCGTGCAGAACCTGGGAGAGTCCTTCCTCTGCAGCATCGAGAAGGTCTTCCTGTGCACGGGAGCCGACGGCTACGTTCCCAAGTTCGATCCCGCGCGCTCCGAGTTCGGCTGCCTGGCCGACTCGCCCTCCCTGCTCTACAGGTTCAAAATCCTGGTGAGTCCACGTCCGCCGTCTTACTTTGATCCGGCTACAAGATTTGTCACCCGTCCCGCTTCGCCAGGACAAGGCTCAGCCCGAGACCCAGGCGCGGGTGTTTGGGGACGTGGACTTCAGCGCCGTGCTCGCCATGGACGACGCCTCGGCCCTGCCGCTGGTCCGGCAGCCCGGCTCGGACGGGTTCAAGCTGGACTCCAGGGCCATGTTCCAGGTAGCGCCCTCTGCTGTGTGTTCCATGCAACAAGACGCAGTATATATATATATATATATATATATATATATATATATATATATATATATATATATATATATATATATATATATATATATATATATATATATATATATATATATATATATATATATATATATATATATATATATATATATATATGTATATATATATATATATAATTATTTTTAACACTCTTATGTGTAGGCTCTGTTTGGGTCCCAGAGACCTTTACTCTGATTTTTTTTTTTTAAACTGTCATTGCTCAAAAATAATGATAATCACAATAAATGTTGTTATGAATTATTGACATATTTAAGGCTTCAATTACTTCAAATCAGATATTCTACTTTTATGGGGAAAATAGTGCATATTTTGTGTTTTCCCATTTACATAAATCAGGGTTGTATATATATATATATATATATATATATATATATATATATATATATATATATATATATATATATATATATATATATATATATATATATATATATATATATATATATATATATATATATATATATATATATATATATAATTGTTATATTACCTATTTTTAACACTCTTATGTGTAGGGTCTGTTTGGGTCCCAGAGACCTTTACTCTGATTTTTTTTTTTTAAACTGTCATTGCTCAAAAAATAATGATAATCACAATAAATGTTGTTATGAATTATTGACATATTTAAGGCTCCAATTACTTCCTATCAAATATTTTACTTTTATGGGGAAAATATTGCATATTTTGTGTTTTCCTTGTTTTTTCTTGTTTTTTCTTGTTTTTTTAACAAAAAGGGCAAAGCATAAGAAAACGTTTTTTTTTTTTTTTTAAATCTTATAATCAACAGATAGATCTGATGTTGATCTTTAGATTCAAGCTTTGAAAGGAAAATTAATTTATATTAATATAGGACCTATTTTTAATGCTTGTATGAGTGGGGTCCATTTGGGTCCCCGAGACCTTTAGTCGGATGTTTTAAATTGTTGTTAATTGTCTTTTTAATTTAAGGCTCCAATTACTTCACATCAAATATTCTACTTTTATGGGGACAATATTGCATATTTTGTGTTTTCCCATTTACATAAATCAGGTTGTTTTTTTTTACCGAAAGGGCAAAAACATAAGAAAACATTAAAAAAACAATAAAAACATATAATTCATGGATGGATCTGAAGTTGACCCAGAGATGTAAGCATTGAAAGGAAAATTAATATATATTTTTAACACTTTTATGACTGGGGTCCATTTGGGTCCCAGAGACATTTGGTTAGTATTTTTTTTTTTTTTCAATTGTCATTGCTGAAAAATAATAATGAATCAATGTTGTTAAGAATTATTGACACATTTAAGGCTCCAATTACTTTATGTCAAATATTCCACTTTTATGGGGAAACTATTGCATATTTTGTGTTTTCCATTTAAATAAAACAAAGTTGTTGTTTTTTACAAAAAGGGCAAAACAGAAGGAAAACATAAAAATAAACAAAAATTTTTTATAAACAACAGTTTTTAAGTTGATCTAGAGATTTAAGCCTTGAAAAGAAAATGTATATATATTTTGTAACACTTTTATGAGTGTTTTTTTTTTTTAAATTGTCATTGCTGAAAAAATAATAATGAATCAAAATCAATGTTGTTATGAATTATTGACATATTCAAGGCTACAATTACTTAATATCGAATATTCCACGTTTATGGGGAAAATGTTGCATATTTTGTGTTTTCCATTTAAATAAAACATTTTAATTTTTTTTAAAAGGGCAAAACATAAGAAAACATTAAAAAACCCAATAAAATCTTATAATCAACAGATTGATCTAAAGTTGATCTTGAGATTTAAGCATTGAAAGGAAAATTAATATATATTTTTAACACTTTTATGAGTGGGGTCCGTTTGGGTCCCTGAGACCTTTAGTGTGATTTTTTTTTTTTTTTTAAATTGACATCGCTGAAAATAAAATAATGAATCCAAATCAATGTTTTTATGAGTTATTGACATATTTAAGGCTACAATTACTTTATATCAAATATTCTACTTTTATGGGGAAAATATTGCATATTTTGTGTTTTCCATTTAAATAAAACAGGGTTGTTGTTTTTTTTACAAAAAGGGCAAAACATAAGGAAAACATTAAAATAAACAAAACAATTTTATAATCAACAGTTATTAAGTTGATGTAGAGATTTAAGCCTTGAAAAGAAAATGTATATATATTTTGTAACACTTTTATGAGTGTTTTTTTTTTTAAATTGTCATCGCTGAAAAAATAATAATGAATCAAAATCAATGTTGTCATGAATTATTGACATATTCAAGGCTCCAATTACTTCATATTGAATAGTCCACGTTTATGGGGAAAATATTGCATATTTTGTGTTTTCCATTTAAATAAAACAGGGTTTTTTTTTACAAAAAGGGCAAAACATAAGAAAACATTACAAAATTTACAAAAATTATTTATCATTAACAGATAGTTCTGAAGTTGATCTTGAGATTTAAGCGTTGAAAGGAAAATTAATATATATTTTTAACACTTTTATGAGTGGGGTCCGTTTGGGTCCCCGAGACCCTTAATGTGATTTTTTTATTTTTATTTTATTGTCATCGCTGAAAAATTAATAATGAATTAAAATTAATGTTGTTATGAATTATTTACATATTTAAGGCTCCAATTACTTCACATCAAATATTACACTTTTATGGGGAAAATATTGCATATTTTGTGTTTTCCATTTAAATAAAACATTTTAATTTTTTTTAAAAGGGCAAAACATAAGAAAACATTAAAAAACCCAATAAAATCTTATAATCAACAGATTGATCTAAAGTTGATCTTGAGATTTAAGCATTGAAAGGAAAATTAATATATATGTTTAACACTTTTATGAGTGGGGTCCGTTTGGGTCCCTGAGACCTTTAGTGTGATTTTTTTTTTTTTTTTTTTAAATTGACATCGCTGAAAATAAAATAATGAATCAAAATCAATGTTTTTCTGAGTTATTGACATATTTAAGGCTACAATTACTTTATATCAAATATTCTACTTTTATGGGGAAAATATTGCATATTTTGTGTTTTGCATTTAAATAAAACAGTTGTTGTTTTTTACAAAAAGGGAAAAACATAAGAAAAACATTGGAAAAACAAAACAAACTTATAATCAACAGTTTTTAAGTTGATCTAGAGATTTAAGCCTTGAAAGGAAAATATATATATATTTTGTAACACTTTTATGAGTGTTTTTTTTAAATTGTCATTGCTGAAAAAATAATAATGAATCAAAATCAATGTTGTTATGAATTATTGACATATTTAAGGCTACAATTATTTAATATCAAATATTCAATTTTTATGGGGAAAATATTGCATATTTTTGTGTTTTCCATTTAAATAAAACCGTTTTTTTAGTTTTTTTTAAAAGGGCAAAACATAAGGAAACATAAAAATAAACATAAAATCTATTTTTAACACTTTTATGAGTGGGGTCCGTTTGGGTCCCCGAGACCTTTAGTGTGAGGTTTTTTTTTTTTTAATTGTCATTGCTGAAAAAATAATAATGAATCAAAATCAATGTTGTTATGAATGATAGACATATTTAAGGCTACAATTACTTTATGTCAAATATTCAACTTTTATGGGGAAAATATTGCATATTTTGTGTTTTCCATTTCAATAAAACAGGTTTTTTTTACAAAAAGGGCAAAACATAAGAAAAACATTACAAAAAATAAAAATTATAATCAACAGTTTTTAAGTTGATCTAGAGATTTAAGTCTTGAAAGGAAAATGTATATATATTTTGTAACACTTTTATAAGTGTTTTTTTTTTTAATTGTCATTGCTGAAAAAATGTCATTGCTGAAAAAATAATAATGAATCAAAATCAATGTTGTCATGAATTATTGACATATTCAAGGCTCCAATTACTTAATATCGAATATTCCACGTTTATGGGGAAAATATTGCATATTTTGTGTTTTCCATTTAAATAAAACATTTTAGTTTTTTTTAAAAGGGCAAAACATAAGAAAACATTAAAAAAACACAATAAAATCTTATAATCAACAGATTGATCTAAAGTTGATCTTGAGATTTAAGCATTGAAAGGAAAATTAATATATATTTTTAACACTTTTATGAGTGGGGTCCGTTTGGGTCCCTGAGACCTTTAGTGTGATTTATTTATTTTAATTTTATTGTCATCGCTGAAAAATTAATAATAAATTAAAATTAATGTTGTTCAGAATTATTGATCTTTTTAAGGCTCCAATTACTTCACATCAAATATTCCACTTCTATGGGGAAAATATTGCATATTTTGTGTTTTCCATTTAAATAAAACAGTTTTTTGTTTTTTTTTACAAAAAGGGCAAAACATAAGAAAACATTAAAAAAAACAATCTTATAATCAACAGATATACTGAAGTTGACCTTGAGATCTAAGCATTGAAAGGAAAATGTATATATATTTTTAACACTTTTATGAGTGGGCTCCGTTTGGGTCCCCATGACCTTTAGTGTGATTTTTTTATTTTTTTAATTGTCATCAATGAAAAAATAATAATGAAACAAAACAAAATCAATGTTGTTATGAATTATTTACATATTCAAGGCTACAATTACTTCATATTGAGTATTCCACTTTTATGGGGAAAATATTGCATATTTTGTGTTTTCCATTTAAATAAAACCGTTTTTTTAGTTTTTTTTTAAACAGTAAAACATAAGAAAACTTTTTTTTTTAAAAACATAAAATATATTTTTAACACTTTTATGAGTGGGGTCCGTTTGGGTCCTCGAGACCTTTAGTGTGATTTTTTTTTTTTTTTAATTGTCATCGCTGAAAAAATAGTAATGAATCAAAATCAATGTTATTATGAATTATTGATCTGTTTAAGGCTCCAATTATTTCATATCAAATATTCTATTTTTATGGGGAAAATATTGCATATTTTGTGTTTTCTATTTAAATAAAACTGGGTTTTTTTTTACAAAAAGGGCAAAACATAACAAAACATTTAATAAAAACAATAAAATATTATAATCAACAGATAGATCTGAAGCTGATCTAGAGATTTAAGCATTGAAAGGAAAATTAATATATATATTTTTAACACTTTTATGAGTGGGGTCCATTCGGGTCCCCCAATTATTATTTTTTCAATTGTCAATGTTATGAATTATTGACATATTCAAGACTCCATTACTTTATATAAAATATTCCACTTTTATGGGGAAAATATTGCATATTTTGTGTTTTCCATTTAAATAATTTTTTTTTTTTTTTTACAAAAAGGGCAAAACATTACAAAACATTAACATCTTTTAATCAACAGATAAATCTAAAATGTATCTAGATATTAAAGCGTTGAAAGAAAAATATATTTATATTAATATATGACCTATTTTTAACACTTTTATGAGTGGGCTCCATTTGGGTCCCAGAGACCTTTAGTGTGAGTTTGTTTGTTTTTTAACTGTAATTGCTCAGAAAATAATAATAAATGAAAAAATCAATGTTGTTATGAATTATTGACATATTTAATGCTCCAATTACTTCACATCAAATACTCCACTTTTATGGGGAAAATATTGCATATTTTGTGTTTTCCATTTAAATAAAACCGTTTTTTTTTTGTTTTTTTTAAAGGGCAAAACATAAGAAAACATTTTTTTTTTTAAACAAAATATATTTTTAACACTTTTATGAGTGGGGTCCGTTTGGGTCCTCGAGACCTTTAGTGTGATTTTTTTTTTTTAATTGTCATCGCTGAAAAAATAGTAATGAATCAAAATCAATGTTATTATGAATTATTGATCTGTTTAAGGCTCCAATTATTTCATATAAAATATTCTATTTTTATGGGGAAAATGTTGCATATTTAGTGTTTTCTATTTAAATAAAACTGGGGTTTTTTTTACAAAAAGGGCAAAACATAAAAAAACATTTAATAAAAACAATAAAATATAATCAACAGATAGATCTGAAGCTGATCTAGAGATGTAAGCATTGAAAGGAAAATTAATATATATATTTTTAACACTTTTATGAGTGGGGTCCATTCGGAACATTAACATCTTTTAATCAACAGATAAGTCTAAAATGTATCTAGAGATTAAAGCGTTGAAAGAAAAATGTATGTATATTAATATATGACCTATTTTTAACACTTTTATGAGTGGGCTCCGTTTGGGTTTAGTGTGAGTTTGGTTTTTTTTAACTGTAATTGCTCAGAAAATAATAATAAATGAAAAATCAATGTTATGAATTATTGACATATTTAATGCTCCAATTACTTCACATCAAATACTCCACTTTTATGGGGAAAATATTGCATATTTTGTGTTTTCCATTTAAATAAAAAAAAAAGCTTGTTTTTGACAAAAAGGGAATTAAATGTAGTAAAACTTTAAAAAAATATTTTAAAAATGTAAATATACAATCGACAGATAAATCTAAAGTTGATCTAGAGATTTAAGCATTGAAAGTAAAAATAATATATATTAATATATGACTTATTTTTAACACTTTTATGAGTGAGCTCCTTTTGGGTCTTCGAGACTTTTCGCCATTGCTCAAAAAATAATAATGAATCAAAATCAATGTTGTTATGAATTATTGACATATTTAAAACTCCAATTGCTTCACATCAAATATTCCACTCTGAAATAGTTTTTGGGGAAAATATTGCAGATTTGTTTTTTTTGCCATAAAAACGTTGTTTTTTTCATAAAAAGGGCATAAAACATTTTAAAACCTTAAACTTTATGTCAAGGGATAGATCTGAAGTTGATCTGTAATTATTTAAGTGATGAAAGTTAAAAAAAAATATTGATATATGAATGCTGCTAATGCTATAGTGAATTCAATTAAGCTGCTAAAACTTATTACTCATCCTTTTTGTGTTCGGGCTCAAAAATATAAGGTTCTGGATCATAATTATCCCAAAGTAATCACAAAGTCTGCCTGATTAGCATTGTTGTTGATGGGGAAGGGATCTGTGGCTCCTCCTCTACGTCATTATCTCTCAAAATGTCTCGGGATCTCCGTAAGATTGATACTATTTTGATCATGTCTATCCTAGCGAGAGTGAAAATATCACAGTAAGTGTTTCTTTTATTATGGTTAGTTTGTATGTTTAGCACCTAGCAATGCTGCTAATGCTACAGTGTCACAATAACGCTACATCCGTTTAGCACCCGGCTTCTAAAACTTATTACTCATCCTCTTTGTGTTCGGGCTCAAAAATATAAAGTTCTGGATCATAATTGTCCCAAAGTAATCACAAAGTCTGCTTGATTAGCATTGTTGTTGATGGGGAAGGGATCTGTGGATCCTCCTCTACGTCATTATCTCTCAAAATGTCTCGGGAATCTCCGTGAGATTGATACTATTTTGATCATATCTATCCTAGCGAGAGTCGAAATATTACAATAAGTGTTTGTTTTATTATGTTTTATTATGTTTAGTTTGTATGTTTAGCACCTAGCAATGCTGCTAATACTACAATGAATTAAATAAAGCTTCTAAAACATATTGCCCATCCTCTTTGTGTTCGGGCTCAAAAATATAAGGTTCTGGATCATAATTATCCCAAAGTAATCCCAAAGTCTGCCTGATTAGCATTGTTGTTGATGGGGAAGGGATCTGTGGCTCCTCCTCTACGTCATTATCTCTCAAAATGTCTCGGGATCTCCGTAAGATTGATACTATTTTGATCATGTCTATCCTAGCGAGAGTGAAAATATCACAGTAAGTGTTTTGTTTTATTGTGGTTAGTTTGTATGTTTAGCACCTAGCAATGCTGCTAATGGTATAATGAATTAAATAAAGCTTGTAAAACATATTGCTCATCCTCTTTGTGTTCGGGCTCAAAAATATAAGGTTCTGGATCATAATTTTCCCAAAGTAATCACAAAGTCTGCTTGATTAGCATTGTTGTTGATGGGAGAGGGATCTGTGGCTCCTCCTCTACGTCATTATCTCTCAAAATGTCTCGGGATCTCCGTGAGATTGATACTATTTTGATCATGTCTATCCCAGCGAGAGTGAAAATATCACAGTAAGTGTTTTGTTTTATTATGGTTAGTTTGTATGTTTAGCACCTAGCAATGCTGCTAATGCTACAGTGTCACAATAACGCTACATCCTTTTAGCGCTCGGCTTCTAAAACTTATTGCTCATCCTCTTTGTGTTCGGGCTCAAAAATATAAGGTTCTGGATCATAATTGTTCCCAAAGTAATCACAAAGTCTGCTTGATTAGCATTGTTGTTAAAGGGGAAGGGATCTGTGGCTCCTCCTCTACGTCATTATCTCTCAAAATGTCTCGGGAATCTCCGTGAGATTGATACTATTTTGATCATATCTATCCCAGCGAGAGTGGAAATATTACAATAAGTGTTTGTTTTATTATGCTTTATTATGTTTAGTTTGTATGTTTAGCACCTAGCAATGCTGCTAATGCTATAATGAATTAAATAAAGCTTCTAAAACATATTGCTCATCCTCTTTGTGTTCGGGCTCAAAAATATAAGGTTCTGGATCATAATTTTCCCAAAGTAATCACAAAGTCTGCTTGATTAGCATTGTTGTTGATGGGGAAGGGATCTGTGGCTCCTCCTCTACATCATTATCTCTCAAAATGTCTCAGGAATCTCTGTGAGATTGATACTATTTGATTATATCTACTTACTCGCACGCTTTATAAGTCTTTTAAGTGTCATAAATCAGATCAAACTTCATTTTTTCTTCCACTGTACTGCCACTTTAAGAGCATTTGAACCTGAAAGTCATTCCTGGTGTTTTCTCCAGGTGGCGTCGGGTCGTGAGTGGTACATCCACACCATCTACACCGTCCGCTCCAAGGAAAACGCCAACCGCGGGATCGGGAAGCGCAGCCTGGAACGCCAGTCCTTCACGTCCGCGGGCGGCGGCGGCGATCGGCCCAGGAGGTCGGTCGGCGAGCAGGTCCCGGAGGTCGCCACGGACATCGGCGGCGACAACAACCGCGGCACCAACATCATGCACGTGGCGCTGGAACGCAGCGAGCGACGGAAGGGAGGCGGAGACGAGGCGCCGGCGCGCGGGGCGGAGCCGGGCGGCGACGAGGGCGACGAGGGCGCGGTGACGGTGGCCGGCGCGCTGGTGGGCGTGTTGCTGGCGGCGCTGGTGGGCGCGGCGCTGACGCTGGCGCTCCGCTCCAGGCAGAAGGACGGGTGGCGGGAGGCGGTCAAAGGCTCCGTCAGCGCCGAGCCCATGCTGGTGGTCCGCATGCACGACTGCCGCGACAGCTCCGAGGTCTAAGCCGGCAGAAACACATTTTATACCACTTTTTAGGACCTCTCTTTCACCGCCACTGCAATGGCGACTGGTCGCGTCCCACTTGTGACTTCCGGTGCCTGAAGACGCCATCACGTCCCCTCCGGGACCTCGTCACGGGATTTCACCTCACCTTTTTTTTTTGTTGACTTCTTTTCTCTCCTTTAGGATGAAATTTAGAACAAATATCCCTCACTTGTGTACTCAGAAGTGCCGTAAGGACTCGCACTGGACACTTCATTAGGTACACCAATTCAGAAAATATCTTCACTTTTCATTTGGACTTTTTTTGTACTGTTTGTCATATTTTGATGAGTCTAAATCAGGGGTCCCCAAACTACGGCCCGCCAGCGCCCAAAATATCCGGCTCGTAGATTGATTAATTAATTGGATTGGTGGCTAGAAAGGACATATTAAAAAAATTTCAATTAAAAAATTTAATTAACATGTATTTTATTTTTTTATCTGTCCTTTCTATTTTATTTTATTTATTTTAATTTTTTTTAATGGGTTGATGGATCGGCTAGAAAGGACATATCTACAAAAAAAAAAAAAAGGAATTAAATTTAAAAAATGTAAAAAACATTTTTAATCCGCCCTTTCTAGCCCATCCATCAATCCATAAAAAAATAAAATAAAATAAAATAGAAGGGCCAGGTTAAAAAAAAAAAAAAAGTATTTTTTTTAAATTTTATTTTATTTTTTTCTCAATTGTATGGATTGCTGGATGGGCTAGAAAAGACATATTATAAAAATGAAAAAATAAAAACAAGAAAATTGAATTACATTTTATTTTTTTTATAAATCTGTCCTTTCTGTTTTTTTTATTTTTTTTAATGTATTGTTGGATAGGCTAAAAAGGAAAAATTTATTAAAAAAAATGTAAATAAAAATTAAATTACATTTTAAAAATAAAATGAATCAGTCCTTTCTCGCCCATTTATCAATCCATTACAAATAAAAAATTAAATAAAATAGAAAGGACGAATTAAAAAAAAAAAATGTAATTGAATTCTCTTTTTTTTTTCTTTTTTGTTTTGTTTTTAACATGTCCTTTCTATTTTTTTTTTTTTTAAAGGATTGATGGATGGGCTAGAAAGGACATATTTAAAAAAAAAATATATATATATATATATATATATATATACTTATATATATATATATATATATATATATATATATATATATATATATATATATATATATATATATATATATATATATATATATATATATATATATATATATATATATATATATATATATATATATATATATGTGGAAGTTGCTTCCTATCCGTTCCACTATTATACACGGCACAGCAGTCCAGCTTGCAGTTTCTAACAATGTTTTAATGTCCATAGAACTTCTCACAGATTTCTCTCCAGCAGGACGTGACTTTTCAGCCACGTGCGTATCCTATCCCCCTCCTGCTCTCGGCCGCTCACTGTTAAAGACAACAGATGATTAGATTAACACGTACCACCCGTGAAATCTAATCACCTGCCAGCTGTGTCTCGCCGTCAGCACATGCCCCTCCCCTATCCGATCGTGCTCGTCCCCAGCACCATAGACGATGTCATGCGCTATACGAGCAGTCGTGTTCGCTTGTGTGCTATGTTCTGTGCGACACGAGCAGTCGTGTTCGCTTGTGTGCGATATCATGTGCGATACGAGCAGTCTGCGATATCATGTGCGATGCAAGCAGTCATATTCACTTGTGTGCGATGTCGTGTGCGATATGAGCGGTCGTGTTCACTTGTGCAAAGCTGGACAGCCTGTTGACGCCTAAAAGCACACAATTTCTTCTACTTTGCCAAAGTCATTGACAAAAGGTGACCATGCTAGGCTATAGGCTACTAGTAGAGCTTGCAGCTACACAACAGCTAAGCACACAACATTGTCACAACACTGCAGTGTAAAACAGCACATGCGTCAATATAAACACGTATCAAATGATTATAGTTGCATGTTACTTGCACACGCAAAGTCTCCAAGGCTTATTAGGAAGTGTCCAGTAACAAACGTGTCCGCATCCTTCAACTTGCTGCATCGCGAGCTCAACTTCATGAATTGAGCTGCTACGTATGTGAAATGTAATCGTTTATTAAGCCGAAGTTGATGTTTTTTGTGTAGTTTTTTTTGTTTTTTTTACAAGACATACTACTTTGTGTTTTTATTGTGTTGTGTGATAGTGTCAATGTTTCACACGCTGTATGTTTGTCACTAGAACATTCCAACGACGCACATAATATTCATATTGTTTACCTGCTGATGACAACACAACCAAACTATGCAATGCAAATGTATGTTCATCACATAAACACCAATGCTAAAGACAGTCGCACTCAAACTTGATATCACATTGTGTCTACTTATGATTTTTTTTATTTGTACATGTATTTGATGAAATGGATGTTAATCATTAATTAATTTGCCGACACAGTATAGAAGAAATATAGAATTTGTATGTGAGAAAGCAGTTTTTTTTAGGTTGTAATAAACATAAATAATTTGGGAGAAATTGTTTTAAAGATCAAATTGTTGTGCTATTGACATTTAAACTTAGGACATACTAGTAAAGTTTGGTCATGGATGGTAATTGAATAACAACAAAAAGCTGATTGTTTAATATCATTTTATTTTGAAATAAAAGCGATACCGGAAGCGGAAGTTGTTATTTTTAAAGACCACTGACTGGCTTGTAGGAGAAAACAAGTGTGGTGTTGTAGTCTGCGTTTGTATATTCAATTATTATGATCCACGATCAACAATACAACCACATAGTTTTTCCCCCCGACAGGTCAGTCATGTATTGGCTTTTAGTAGCAACTTCCGGTTCCGGTGTTTCGTTTCTGTTGACGATTTTTTTTGTTATTGTTTGAAACATAACATTGTTTTAGATCTAGTAACTGCTTTTCGACGCTGTGTTATTCATCTTTTGGCATTTCAAATAATAATGGCCCAAAATTACCTAAGATATATCTCTTTCATGAAAAAAAAAATGACAGTTGCTCATTTCCTCGTTCTGGACTTTGCCGCAAAGTGTCGCCATCTAGCGGACAGAGCTGTAACCTACAACAACGGTGCCTCTTTGGTCACGCCCACCCAGGAAAGAAGGGCGGAAGGTGATTGGCTGCCAAGGGCCTGATGACGTGTTATCACAACCAGGTCGTTTCCGGTGTTTTCATCCCAGCTCGCCAGCACGAAGAAGCCTCGCCGCGGTTGTCGTGTCGCCTTGTTAAACACAACATGGCCGCAGCGTCCGGGGACGTCCTGAGGCAGGAGCTCACCTGCGTCATTTGCTTGGACTACTTCAAAGACGCCGTCATCCTCAAGTGCGGCCACAATTTCTGCCACTTTTGCATCTCCATGCACTGGGACGAAAATGGCGGCGACTATGGCTACCAGTGCCCGCAGTGTAGGACGGTAATGTCGCCCAATTGTCCTAGTGGTAACACCGGTAATGTCGCCCAATTGTCCTGGTGGTAGCACCCGCCATGTTGTTTGGCGCCGTAATTTGTTGGACGAGCTAGCTGGTCGCTAACGTTAGCATCTCCATAGCTTTAACGTGTTGGTCGTGACGTCACGTTCTAACTCCCGCCCTTTGAACCCCCCCCACCCTCCCCGCGATATCACGTGCGATACGAGCAGTCGTGTTTGCTTGTGTGCGATACGAGCAGTCGTGTTCGCTTGTGTGCGATACGAGCAATCGTGTTCACTTGTGTGCGATACAAGCAGTCATGTTCGTTTGTGTGCGATACGAGCAATCGTGTTCACTTGTGTGCGATAGCATGTGCGATACAAGCAGTCGTGTTCACTTGTGTGCGATACGAGCAGTCGTGCTCACTTGTGTGCGATAAGAGCAGTCGTGCTCACTTTTGTGCGATACGAGCAGTCGTGTTCACTTGCGTGCGACACGAGCAGTCCTGTTCACTTGTGTGCGATACGAGTTTTCGTGTTCACTTGCGTGCGACACGAGCAGTCATGTTCACTTGTGTGCGATACGAGCAGTCGTGTTCACTTGTGTGCGATACGAGCAATCGTGTTCACTTGTGTGCGATGGCACGTGCGATACAAGCAGTCGTGTTCACTTGTGTGCGACACGAGCAGTCGTGTTCGTTTGTGTGCGATACGAGCAGTCGTGTTCGTTTGTGTGCGATACGAGCAATCGTGTTCACTTGTGTGCAATAGCATGTGCGATACAAGCAGTCGTGTTCACTTGTGTGCGATACGAGCAGTCCTGCTCACTTGTGTGCGATACGAGCAGTCATGCTCACTTTTGTGCGATACGAGCAGTCGTGTTCACTTGCGTGCGACACAAGCAGTCCTGTTCACTTGTGTGCGATACGAGCTTTCGTGTTCACTTGCGTGCGACACGAGCAGTCATGTTCACTTGTGTGCGATACGAGCAGTCGTGTTCACTTGTGTGCGATACGAGCAATCGTGTTCACTTGTGTGCGATAGCATGTGCAATACATGCAGTCGTGTTCACTTGTGTGCGATACGAGCAGTCGTGTTCGTTTGTGTGCGATACGAGCAATCGTGTTCACTTGTGTGCGATAGCATGTGCGATACAAGCAGTCGTGTTCACTTGTGTGCGATACGAGCAGTCATGCTCACTTGTGTGCGATACGAGCAGTCGTGCTCACTTTTGTGCGATACAAGCAGTCGTGTTCACTTGCGTGCGACACGAGCAGTCCTGTTCACTTGTGTGCGATACGAGCTTTCGTGTTCACTTGCGTGCGACACGAGCAGTCATGTTCACTTGTGTGCGATAGGAGCAGTCGTGTTCACTTGTGTGCGATGCGAGCAGCCCTGTTCACTTGTGTGCTATACGAGTAGTCGTGTTCACTTGTGTGCGATACGAGCAGTCGTGTTCACTTGTGTGCGATACGAGCAGTGGTGCTCACTTTTGTGCGATGCGAGCAGTCGTGTGCAATACGAGCAGTCGTGCTCACTTTTGTGCGATACGAGCAGTCGTGTTCACTTGTGTGCGACACGAGCAGTCATGTTCACTTGTGTGCGATACGAGCAGTCGTGTTCACTTGTGTGTGATGCGAGCAGCCGTATTCACTTGTGTGCGATACGAGCAGTCGTGTTCACTTGTGTGCGATACGAGCAGTCGTGTTCACTTGTGTGTGATGCGAGCAGCCGTGTTCACTTGTGTGCGATACGAGCAGTCGTGTTCACTTGTGTGCGATACGAGCAGTCGTGTTCACTTGTGTGCGATATGAGCAGTCGTGTTCACTTGTGTGCGATAGCATGTGCGACACGAGCAGTTGTGTTCACTTGTGCGATATGAGCAGTCGTGTTCACTTGTGTGTGATACGAGTAGTCGTCTTCACTTGCGTGCAACACGAGCGGTCGTGTTCACTTGTGTGCGATAGCATGTGCGACACGAGCAGCCGTGTTGACTTGTGTGCGATACGAGCAGTCGTGTTCACTTGTGTGCGATACGAGCAGTCGTCTTCACTTGCGTGCAACACGAGCGGTCGTGTTCACTTGTGTGCGATAGCATGTGCGACACGAGCAGCCGTGTTGACTTGTGTGCGATACGAGCAGTCGTGCTCACTTGTGTGCGATACGAGCAGTCGTGTTCACTTGTGTGCGATACGAGCAGTCGTGTTCACTTGTGTGCGATACGAGCAGTCGTGTTCACTTGTGTGCTATACGAGCAGTCGTGTTCACTTGTGTGCGATACGAGCAGTCGTGTTCACTTGTGTGCGATACGAGCAGTCGTGTTCACTTGTGTGCGATACGAGCAGCCGTATTCACTTGTGTGCAATACGAGCAGTCGTGTTCACTTGTGTGCGATATGAGCAGTCGTGTTAACTTGTGTGCGATACGAGCAGTCGTGTTCACTTGTGTGCGATACGAGCAGTCGTGTTCACTTGTGTGCGATATGAGCAGTCGTGTTCACTTGTGTGCGATATGTGCAGTCGTGTTCACTTGTGTGCGATAGCATGTGCGACACGAGCAGTTGTGTTCACTTGTGCGATATGAGCAGTCGTGTTCACTTGTGTGCGATACGAGCAGTCGTCTTCACTTGCGTGCGACACGAGCGGTCGTGTTCACTTGTGTGCGATAGCATGTGCGACACGAGCAGCCGTGTTGACTTGTGTGCGATACGAGCAGTCATGCTCACTTGTGTGCGATACGAGCAGTCGTGTTCACTTGTGTGCGATACGAGCAGTCATGTTCACTTGTGTGCGATACGAGCAGTCGTGTTCACTTGTGTGCGATACGAGCAGTCGTGTTCACTTGTGTGCGATACGAGCAGTCGTGTTCACTCGTGTGCGATACGAGCAGTCGTGTTCACTCGTGTGCGGTATCGTGCGATACGAGAAGTCGTGTTCACTTGTGTGTGATACAAGCAGTCGTGTTCACTTGTGTGCGATACGAGCAGTCGCGTTCACTTGTGTGCGATATCATGTGCGATACGAGCGGTTGTGTTTACTTGCGCAAAGCCGCACAGCCAGTTAACGCCTAGAAGCGCACAATGTCTTCTACTTTGCCAAAGTCATTGACAAAAGGTGACCATGACTACTAGTAGAGCTCGCAGCTACACAACAGCTAAGCACACAACACTGCAGTGTAAAACAGCACATGCGTCAATATAAACACGTATGAAATGATTATAGTTGCATGTTACTTGCACACGCAAAGTCTCCAAGGCTTATTAGGAAGTGGCCAGTAACAAACGTGTCCGCATCGTTCAACTTGCTGCATCGTGAGCTCAACTTCATTGAATTGAGCTGAAATGTAATCGTTTATTAAGCCGAAGTTGTGTTGTGTGATAGTGTCAATGTTTCACTTGTTATCTGCAACTTCCGGTTCGGCTGTTTCCTTTCTTATTATTTCTATATTTTTGTTGTTGTTATTGTTTGAAACATAAAGTTAAAATGAAATTGTTTTAGATCTAGTAACGTCTGTGTTACTCATCTTTTGGCATTTCAAATGATAATGGCCAAAATGACCTTTTGTACTCCCTCCCCCACACCCAGGTGTTCAACAAGAGGACCTTCACCAAGAACTACCTGGTGCAGAACCTGGTGGAGTGTCTGGACGCGGGCCAGTCTCCCCCCAAGCCGCAGAAGGCGGACGGCAAGTGCGAGCAACACGGCAAGGAACTCAAACTCTACTGCCAGACCGACAAGAGCCGCATCTGTGTGGTCTGCAGGGATTCCAGGTCTCACAGGTACACAAAAACCCTGCAGTGGGCCGTGCGTTTCCCACCTAGGCCTCTCAAAACACCATCAATGATGTCACCACGTGACCATTGCTGGAGAAATACTGTACAGAAACACATGTAGGCATATCTAAGTGACATTTAAAGCAGTGTGGGTGGCACTGGGAGCAGGTGGGTAAAGTGTCTTGCCCAAGGACACAACGGCAGTGACTGTATTTATGTTATTCACATGTGAATAATGCTGTATAATATAGAGTGTATTTATGTTATTCACATGTGAATAATGCTGTATAATAGACTGTATTTATATTATTCACAAGTGAATAATGCTGTATAATAGACTGTATTTATGTTATTCACATGTAAATAATGCTGTATAATATAGAGTGTATTTATATTATTCACAAGTGAATAATGCTGTATAATAGACTGTATTTATGTTATTCACATGTAAATAATGCTGTATAATATAGAGTGTATTTATATTATTCACATGTGAATAATGCTGTATAATAGACTGGATTTGTTATTCACATGTGAATAATGCTGTATAATAGACTGTATTTGTTATTCACATGTGAATAATGTTGTATAATAGACTGTATTTGTTATTCACACGTGAATAATGCTGTATAATAGACTGTATTTATGTTATTCACATGTGAATAATGCTGTATAATATAGAGTGTATTTATGTTATTCACATGTGAATAATGCTGTATAATATAGAGTGTATTTATGTTATTCACATGTGAATAATGCTGTATAATAGACTGTATTTATGTTATTCACATGTAAATAATGCTGTATAATATAGAGTGTATTTATATTATTCACATGTGAATAATGCTGTATAATAGACTGTATTTGTTATTCACATGTGAATAATGCTGTATAATAGACTGTATTTGTTATTCACACGTGAATAATGCTGTATAATAGACTGTATTTATGTTATTCACATGTGAATAATGCTGTATAATATACTGTATTTGTTATTCACACGTGAATAATGCTGTATAATAGACTATTTATGTTATTCACATGTGAATAATGCTGTATAATAGACTGTATTTGTTATTCACACGTGAATAATGCTGTATAATACAATGTATTTACATTCACATGTGAATAATGCTGTATAATAGTCTGTATTTATATTATTCACATGTGAATAATGCTGTATAATAGACTGTATTTATATTATTCACATGTGAATAATGCTGTATAATAGACTGTATTTATATTATTCACGTGTGAATAATGCTGTATAATAGACTGTATTTATATTATTCACATGTGAATAATACTGTATAATAGACTGTATTTATGTTATTCACATGTGAATAATGCTGTATAATAGACTGTATTTACATTCACATGTGAATAATGCTGTATAATAGACTGTATTTATATTATTCACATGTGAATAATGCTGTATAATAGACTGTATTTATATTATTCACATGTGAATAATGCTGTATAATAGACTGTATTTATATTATTCACATGTGAATAATGCTGTATAATAGACTGTATTTACATTATTCACATGTGAATAATGCTGTATAATAGACTGCATTTATATTATTCACATGTGAATAATGCTGTATAATAGACTGCATTTATATTATCCACAAGTGAATAATGCTGTATAATAGACTGTATTTATATTATTCACATGTGAATAATGCTATATAATGGCGTGTGTTGTGTTGATGCTAACTAAAAACAAGGATAAGTGTCATGGCCGCTCGTACATGTAAACAAAAGATGTTTAGACTGCTCTTGTTTTGTTTTCCAGACATCACCAAGTCTCCTCAGTTTCAGAAGTGGTCGACAATATGAAGGTAAGACTCAATCCCTCAGTCAAAGATTTTTTTAATAGTCCTTGGTGCCTAGAAGGGCTGCACAAACCACAGTTGTTGCAAAATATTCATCCTCGGGGGACGAGCAGAGGGTGGTAGGAGGTCTCCATCCAGGTCATGGAGGAGGGGTCCACACTGGGTCATGACTTACAACAGCTAGCATCTCCTCCAGACTAGTATCTGGTAGGGATTGTCGGCGGCCTTCCGGTAACCTTTCCTTGCAGGGGAGAAGCGGCAGGTCAACTGGTCTAAAACAGTCTTATTTGAAAGCTAGAGTATGTAGATGAGTTTTAATGTGCTGGTGGAGCATTCCAGAGTACTCAATAGTACAGGTTCTACAGCCTGCACACTTTCTTGGAACGTAGGTTTCCGGACGGAACATAGGGTGCGTTAAGTTCCATGTGGTCCGTTCTAAGATCTCTTGTAGGCCTCCTCCGTCTTTGGCCCTTGAGCCTGAGCAAAAACAAACGTTTGACTTTTCCTTGACAAAGCAAGTCCACGAAGAAAAAACATTTGCAATACCGTAAACTCTGTAATATAATAAGCATGTTGGTTTTTTTTTACACTGAATTGTAACTGAATTTGAATTTTTGTACATCAAATTATGCTTACAATTTAATTGAAAATAAATACGGTGTTTTAAGATGCAATGTATAAAAATTCAAGTGTCAAAAAATGTGCTGCTTCAAAAGTCAAGACTCACTTCTGGTAAATTAAGACTGAAGCAATGGATCCTGTCTCAGAAGCAGCCAATGGAGTGTCAAGTTTGAGGTCACGTGACATGCGGTCTTGCCAAACAGCATAAAAAGGTAATTAACTGGGCTACCTTGGCATAAGACAACATCATTAACATGTCAATGTTTTCAAACTATAAAAATGATTGGTCCGCCACACCTCCGAAACGGACAAGCGGTAGAAAATGGATAGGATGGATGGTGTCTTGCTTTTTGAAGCAGCACATTTTTCGACACCAAATTTTTTATATACTGAATTTTTTTATACTGAATTTTCTTGCACTGAATATTTTATTCACCTAATTTTTTTACCCTGAATATTTATACAATGAATTTTTTTACATTAAATTGTTATGCATTACATTTTTTGCACTGAATTTTTATACACTGCATTTTCTTACACTGAATATTTTATACATCAAATTTTTTTACATTGAATTATTTTACACTGAATATTTATACAATTATTTTTTTTTACATTACATTTTTATGCATTACATTTTTTGCACTGAATTTTTATACACTGCATTTTCTTACACTGAATATTTTATACATCAATTTTTTTAACACTGAATTATTTTACACTGAATATTTATACAATTAATTTTTTTTACATTACATTTTTATGCATCAAATTTTTTGCACTGAATTTTCTTACACTGAATATTTTATACACCAAATTATTTTACACTGAACATTGATACACTGAACTTTTTTTTATACTGCATTTTCTTATACAGAATTTTTTTCATACTGAATTTTCTTACACTGAATATTTTATACACCAAATTTTTTTACACTGAATTATTTTACACCGAATATTTATACAATGAATTTTTTTACATTTAATTTTTATGCATCAAATTTTTTGCACTGAATTTTTATACACTGAACTTTTTTATACTGAATTTTCTACACTGAATATTTTATGCACCGAAATTTTTACATTTAATTTTATGCTTTGAAATTTTTTACACAGATTTTTTTATATACTGAAATTTTTTATGCTGAATTTTCTTACACTGAATATTTTGTACACCAATTTTTTTACACTGAATATTTTACTGTGAATTTTTTTACATTTAATTTTATGCATTGAATTTTTTTGCACTGAATTTTTTCAATGAAATTTTCTGCATAATTTGATGTAAAATTATTAAGTTCACAAAATTCAAACGCAAAAACTTGAGTTACATAAATTCAGTGTCAAAAAAGCTTTCTTAATAAAGACACAAATTGACATCCATAATAAGCCTTTGCTTTTTTTCCCCCCACGCTATGAACCCTGCGGCTTATAAACAGTGCGGCTGATTAATGTTAATTAATTGTTAATAAAAAAAAGAAAATACACTGAAAAGGTGTGTTGTGGACAGTTTTACTCACAGCAGGGGCTGTAGTGCCCTTCTTTTTAAAGCTTTCAACTAGCCGTCCATAGCGTTACTACTCGTATAGATTCTTCATTCCTCACTCCAAGCAACGTTTGTCAGTTTTACAATATAACTAAAACAATTCTTATTTACTAAACTGTCCCACGTGTGACGTCTGTAGGAGTGTTTTCATGCACATTTGAATGCGCTACCGCAATGTAATTGAGCTAGTGTCGTTAGCATTAGCTAATATGCTAACATGTTTACGAGTTTCACAAAGTCCTCAGTAAACTCACCAAAACGTCACAGTGGAGTTATTGAGTCTGTTTTGCTGATTGGAGAGCTAGCTTGCGCAGCAGGTGGGTCCATGACCATGACTTCTGTTTTGTTTGATCAGCCGTTTTACTGCCGCGTTACAATATAATTAAAGTATGTAAATGAACATTGATCAAATATTTCTGTGTAAATAACTCATTTCACAACATATATATATATCTGCCACTTATAGTCCGGATCGATATAAAACACTGATATCGTGATACAGTTTAAAAAAAATAAATATAAAAATATTCACATTTTATATATTTTTCTTACAAAAATATCAATGACTATCGATATAAAACACTATCATGATACGGTTTAAAAAAATAAAAGTATTTACATTTAATATTTTTCTCTTATAAAAATATCAACATGCATTGCTATAAAACACTGATATTGTGATACAGTTGAAAAAAATAACTATCGACATGGATCGATATAAAACACTGATATTGTTTGTGATACAGCCTTAAAAAAGGTTACATTTGAAATAAAAATATTTAAATTTTTATAAAAAATATCAACTAGTGACATGGATCGATATAAAACACTGATATCGTGATACAGTTTAAAAAAAATAAAATAAAAATATTTACATTTTTTATATTTTTCTTACAAAAATATCAATAACTATCGATATAAAACACTGATATCATGATACGGTTTTTAAAAATAAAAAAAAATAAAAGTATTTACATTTAATATATTTTTCTTGTACAAATATCAATAACTATCGACATGGATCGCTATAAAACACTTACATTGTGATACAGTTTTAAAAGAATGTTACATTTGAAATAAAAATATTTACATTTAATATATTTTTCATATAAAAAACAACTATCGGCATGGATCGATATTAAACACTGATATCGTGATACAGTTTTAAAAAATAATTATAAAAATATTCACATTTGACATATTTTTCTTACAGAAATATCAGTAACTATCGATATAAAACACTGATATCATGATACGGTTTTTAAAAAATAAAAGTATTTACATTTAATATATTTTTCTTATAAAAATATCCATAACTATCGACATATAAAACACTGATATTGTGATACAGTTTTAAAAGAAGGTTACATTTGAAATAAAAATATTTACATTTAATATATTTTTCATATAAAAAACAACTATCGGCATGGATCGATATTAAACACTGATATCGTGATACAGTTTAAAAAAATAATTATAAAAATATTCACATTTGACATATTTTTCTTACAGACATATCTGTAACTATCGATATAAAACACTGATATCATGATACGGTTTTTAAAAAATAAAAGTATTTACATTTAATATATTTTTCATATAAAAAACAACAACTATCGACGTGGATCGATATTAAACACTGATATCGTGATACAGTTTTAAAAAATAATTGTAAAAATATTCACATTTGACATATTTTTCTTACAGAAATATCAGTAACTATCGATATAAAACACTGATATGATACGGTTTTTAAAAAATAAAAGTATTTACATTTAATATATTTTTCATATAAAAAACAACTATCGACATGGATCGATATTAAACACTGATATTGTGATACAGTTTAAAAAAATAATTATAAAAATATTCACATTTGACATATTTTTCTTACAGAAATATCAGTAACTATCGATATAAAACACCGATATCATGATACGGTTTTTAAAAAAATAAAAGTATTTACATTTAATATATTTTTCTTATAAAAATATCCATAACTATCGACATATAAAACACTGATATTGTCATAGAGTTTTAAAAGAAGGTTACATTTGAAATAAAAATATTTACATTTAATATATTTTTCATATAAAAAACAACAACTATCGACATGGATCGATATTAAACACTGATATCGTGATACAGTTTAAAAAAATAATTATAAAAATATTCACATTTGACATATTTTTCTTACAGACATATCTGTAACTATCGATATAAAACACTGATATCATGTTACGGTTTTTAAAAAATAAAAGTATTTACATTTGATATATTTTTCATATAAAAAACAACAACTATCGACATGGATCGATATTAAACACTGATATCATGATAGTTTTAAAAAATAATTGTAAAAATATTCACATTTGACATATTTTTCTTACAGAAATATCAGTAACTATCGATATAAAACACTGATATCATGATACGGTTTTTAAAAAATAAAAGTATTTACATATAATATATTTTTCATATAAAAAACAACTATCGACATGGATCGATATTAAACACTGATATCGTGATACAGTTTAAAAAAATAATTATAAAAATATTCACATTTGACATATTTTTCTTACAGACATATCTGTAAATATCGATATAAAACACTGATATCATGATACGTTTTTTTAAAAAATAAAAGTATTTACATTTAATATATTTTTCTTATAAAAATATCAATAACTATCGACATATAAAACACTGATATTGTCATAGAGTTTTAAAAGGTTACATTTGAAATAAAAATATTTACATTTAATATATTTTTCATATAAAAAACAACTATCGACATGGATCGATATTAAACACTGATATCGTGATACAGTTTTAAAAAATAATTATAAAAATATTCACATTTGACATATTTTTCTTACAGACATATCTGTAACTATCGATATAAAACACTGATATCATGATACTTTCGTTTTTTTAAAAACCGTATTTACATTTAATATAATTTTCATATAAAAAACAACAACTATCGACATGGATCGATATTAAACACTGATATCGTGATACAGTTTAAAAAAATAATTATAAAAATATTCACATTTGACATATTTTTCTTACAGACATATCTGTAACTATCGATATAAAACACTGATATCATGATACGTTTTAAAAAAAATAAAAGTATTTACATATAATATATTTTTCATATAAAAATATCAATAACTATCGACATATAAAACACTGATATTGTCATAGAGTTTTAAAAGAAGGTTACATTTGAAATAAAAATATTTACATTTAAAATATTTTTCATATAAAAAACAACAACTATCGACATGGATCGATATTAAACACTGATATCGTGATACAGTTTAAAAAAATAATTAAAAAAATATTCACATTTGACATATTTTTCTTACAGAAATATCAGTAACTATCGATATAAAACACTGATATCATGATACGGTTTTTAAAAAATAAAAGTATTTACATATAATATATTTTTCATATAAATAACAACAACTATCGACATGGATCGATATTAAACACTGATATCGTGATACAGTTTTAAAAAATAATTATAAAAATATTCACATTTGACATATTTTTCTTACAGAAATATCAGTAACTATCGATATAAAACAATGATATCGTGATAGAGTTTTAAAAGAAGGTTACATTTGAAATAAAAATATTTACATTTAATATATTTTTCGTATAAGAAATAAAACTATCGACATGGATCGCTATAAAACACTTACATTGTGATACAGTTTTAAAAGATTGTTACATTTGAAATAAAAATATTTACATTTAATATATTTTTCATATAAAAAACAACAACTACGACATGGATCGATATAAAACACTGATATCGTGATACAGTTTAAAAAAATAATTATAAAAATATTCACATTTGACTTATTTTTCTTACAGAAATATCAGTAACTATCAATATAAAACACTGATATGATACGGTTTTTAAAAAATAAAAGTATTTACATTTAATATATTTTTCATATAAAAACAACAACTATCGACATGGATCGATATTAAACACTGATATCGTGATACAGTTTAAAAAAATAATTATAAAAATATTCACATTTGACTTATTTTTCTTACAGAAATATCAGTAACTATCAATATAAAACACTGATATCATGATACGGTTTTTAAAAAATAAAAGTATTTACATTTAATATATTTTTCATATAAAAAACAACAACTATCGACATGGATCGATATTAAACACTGATATTGTGATACAGTTTAAAAAAATAATTATAAAAATATTCACATTTGACATATTTTTCTTACAGAAATATCAGTAACTATCGATATAAAACACTGATATCATGATACGGTTTAAAAAAAAAAAAAAGTATTTACATTTAATATATTTTTCTTATAAAAATATCCATAACTATCGACATATAAAACACTGATATTGTGATACAGTTTTAAAAGGTTACATTTGAAATAAAAATATATACATTTAATATATTTTTCGTATAAGAAATAAAACTATCGACATGGATCGCTATAAAACACTTACATTGTGATACAGTTTTAAAATAATGTTACCTTTGAAATAAAAATATTTACATTTAATATATTTTTCATATAAAAAACAACAACTATCGACATGGATCGATATTAAACACTGATATCGTGATACAGTTTAAAAAAATAATTATAAAAATATTCACATTTGACATATTTTTCTTACAGACATATCAGTAACTATCGATACAAAACACTGATATCATGATACGGTTTTTAAAAAATAAAAGTATTTACATATAATATATTTTTCATATAAAAAACAACAACTATCGACATGGATCGATATTAAACACTGATATCGTGATACAGTTTAAAAAAATAATTAAAAAAATATTCACATTTGACATATTTTTCTTACAGACATATCAGTAACTATCGATATAAAACACTGATATCATGATACGGTTTTAAAAAAAAATAAAAGTATTTACATTTAACATATTTTTCGTATAAAAAATAACAACTATCGACATATAAAACACTGATATTGTGATACAGTTTTAAAAGAAATAAAAATATTTACATTTAACATATTTTTCGTATAAAAAATAACAACTATCGACATATAAAACACTGATATTGTGATACAGTTTTAAAAGAAATAAAAATATTTACATTTAACATATTTTTCGTATAAAAAATAACAACTATCGACATATAAAACACTGATATTGTGATACAGTTTTAAAAGAAATAAAAATATTTACATTTAACATATTTTTCGTATAAAAAATAACAACTATCGACATATAAAACACTGATATTGTGATACAGTTTTAAAAGAAATAAAAATATTTACATTTAACATATTTTTCGTATAAAAAATAACAACTATCGACATTGTCAGCTTCAAACACTGATGACATCTATTAATCAGACCAGAAGCAAGGAATCATGCAGAGACATATTTGAATTTAGCTCATGAGGAGACACGTGTTTTGGGCTGTACTCTAGTTACAAATCCAAACTACGTTGTAAAAATGAAGCCCGCGCGCCTCCTCTATTTATTAGGAAATGGCCCTATTGGCAACCGTTGACAGACTGACCAAACCCCCAACACAAATACCAGCCCAACTCCATTCCACGCACAAATGCAAAGAGTTTGCATTCTTTTATACTGATCAAATTGAAGGCATCAGACGCGCCATCAATATCTCAAGCAAAAAAGTTGGATCACCCCCCGTTTAGGCAAAAGTAACACAGCAATGATGGCAAGCTTTAATGCCATAGACTCTACAACTCTAGTGGAAACGGTGACAGCTCTAAAGTCATCCACCTCCTGCTGCCTTCATGTTTGACCTACCAACTTCTTGAAGAATGTTTTTGACTGCCTATCAACAGACGTCTTGCAAATAGTTCATAATTCTATTCAATCGGGCATTTTCCCGAAGGCTTTCAAAACTGCAGTCATTAAAGTCCTACTGAAAGCCACTACTAGCGACCACGCAGTCTGATAGTTTATATATCAATGATGAAATGTTAACATTGCAACACATGCCAATACGGCCGGGTTAACTTATAAAGTCACATTTTAAAATTCCCGCCACACTTCCGCTTGAAAAACTCCTTTGGATATGATTTATGCACGTGACGTCACAAAATCCACGGAAGTGTTTGGACCCGATACAAAAACCTCTTGTTTTCTTCGACAAAATTCCACAGTATTCTGGACATCTGTGTTGGTGAATCTTTTGCAATTTGTTTAATGAACAATGGAGGCTGCAAAGAAGAACGTTGTAGGTGGGATGGATCGGTGTCTTAGCGGCTAAGTACAATACTTACAGCAACACAACAAGGACTACTTACTACGCCTAGCCGATGCTTGCCGCCAAACCCACGGGTGAAGTCCTTCGTCGCGCCGTCGATCGCTGGAACGCAGGTGAGCACGGCTGTTGATGGGAAGATGAGGGCTGGCTGGCGTAGGTGGAGCGCTAATGTTTTTATCATAGCTCTGTGAGGTCCGGTTGCTAAGTTGCTAAATTAGCCGTAGCGTCGTTAGCAACAGCATTGTTAAGCCTTACCAGGCTGAGAATGTTTAACCGTGTAGTTACATGTCCATGGTTTAATAGTATTGTTGATCTTCTGTCTATCCTTCCAGTCAGGGGTTTATTTATTTTGTTTCTATCTGCATTTGAGAACAATGCTATCACGTTAGCTCCGTAGCTAAGTGTGTCACCGATGTATTGTCGTGGAGATAAAAGTCACTTTGAATGTCCATTTGGCGTGCTCGACTCTCATTTTCAAGAGGATATAGTATCCCAGGTGGTTTGAAATACAAATCCGTGATCCACAATAGAAAAAGGAGAGAGTGTGGAATCCAATGAGCCAGCTTGTACCTAAGTTACGGTCAGAGCGAAAAAAGATACGTCCTGCACTGCCTCTCAAGTCCTTCACTGTAACGTTCCTCATCCACGAATCTTTCATCCTCGCTCAAATTAATGGGGTAATTGTCGCTTTGTCGCTCCGAATCTCTCTCGCTCCATTGTAAACAACGGGGAATTGTGAGGAATACTAGCTCCTGTGACGTCACGCTACTTCCGCTACAGGCAAACTTTATCGTCGATGTTCTCTACTAAATCCTTTCAGCAAAAATATGGCAATATCGCGAAATGATCAAGTATGACACATAGAATGGATCTGCTATTCCCGTTTAAATAAAAAAAATTCATTTCAGTAGGCCTTTCTAAAAAAGCGGAGCCTAGATGCCTCTGTTAGCAACAACTACAGACCAATTTACAATCTACCATTCATAAGTAAAATCATTGAGAAAGTTGTCCTCCAACAACTAAATCACTTCTTGGCTGCCACAACAACTTCCAGTCAGGATTTGGAGCTCTTCATAGCACAGAGACGGCCCTTCTTCAAGTTGTAAATGACATGCGTCTAAACACAGACTTCAGTATTAATGCTATTGGACGTCAGTGCTGCATTTGACACTGTCCACCACTCCATACTTTTGGACAGCTTGGAAAACTGGGCGGGGATCTCAGGCACAGTTTTAAGCTGGTTCAAGTCATATCTACAAGATAGGAACTATTTTGTTTCCTTTGGTGACTTTGTATCAGAAGCAACCAACGTAACGTGTGGAGTCCCCCAAGGTTCAATCTTGGGGCCCACTTTATTTCACATCTATATGCTCCCACTAGGACAAATCATGCCAAATAATAACATTGACCATCATTGCTATGCCGATGACACCCAAATCTATGCGGCACTATCACCAAATGACTATCGCCTAGGGATGTCCGATAATGGCTTTTTGCCGATAGCCGATATTCCGATATTGTCCAACTCTTAATTACAGATACCGATGCCAACCAATACCGATATCAACCGATACCGATATATGCAGTCGTGGAATTAACACATTATTATGCCTAATTTGGACAACCAGGTATGGTGAAGATAAGGTCCTTTTAAAAAAATTAAAATAAAATAAAATAAGATAAATAAATTCAAAACATTTTCTTGAATAAAAAAGAAAGTAAAACAATATAAAAACAGTTACATAGAAACTAGTAATTAATGAAAATGAGTAAAATTTAGGGATGTCCGATAATGGCTTTGTGCCGATATTCCCCAACTCTTTAATTACCGATACTGATATCAACCGATATATGCAGTCGTGGAATTAACACATTATTATGCCTAATTTGGACAACCAGGTATGGTGAAGATAAGGTCCTTTTTAAAAAATTAAAATAAAATAAAACAAGATAAATAATTTCAAAACATTTTCTTGAATAAAAAAGAAAGTAAAACAATATAAAAACAATTACATAGAAACTAGTAATTAATGAAAATGAGTAAAATTTAGGGATGTCCGATAATGGCTTTTTGCCGATATTCCGATATTGTCCAACTCTTTAATTACCGATACCGATATCAACCGATACCGATATCAACCGATATATGCAGTTGTGGAATTAACACATTATTATGCCTAATTTGGACAACCAGGTATGGTGAAGATAAGGTACTTTTTTTTAAAATTAGTAAAATAAGATAAATAAATTAAAAACATTTTCTTGAATAAAAAAGAAAGTACAACAATATAAAAACAGTTACATAGAAACTAGTAATGAATGAAAATTAGTAAAATTTAGGGATGTCCAATAATGGCTTTTTGCCGATATTCCGATATTGTCCAACTCTTTAATTACCGATACTGATATCAAACGATACCGATATATGCAGTCGTGGAATTAACACATTATTATGCCTAATTTGGACAACCAGGTATGGTGAAGATAAGGTACTTTTTAAAAGAATTAATAAAATAAGATAAATAAATTAAAAACATTTTCTTGAATAAAAAAGAAATTACAACAATATAAAAACAGTTACATAGAAACTAGTAATGAATGAAAATGAGTAAAATGAAGTGTTAAAGGTTAGTACTATTAGTGGAGCAGCAGCACGCACAATCATGTGTGCTTACGGACTGTATCCCTTGCAGACTGTATTGATATATATTGATATATCATGTAGGAAGCAGAATATTAATAACAGAAAGAAACAACCCTTTTGTGTGAATGAGTGTAAATGGGGGAGGGAGGTTTTTTGGCTTGGTGCACTAATTGTAAGTGTATCTTGTGTTTTTTATGTGGATTTAATTAAAAATAAAAATAAAAAAACCGATACCAATAATTAAAAAAACGATACCAATAATTTCCGATATTACATTTGAACGCATATATCGTCCGATAATATCGGCAGGCCGATATTATCGGACACCTCTACTATCGCCCCATAGATCTTGTGTGCCAGTGCATTGAGCAAGTCAAACACTGGATGTGCCAACATGTCCTACAACTAAATGAAGATAAAAGTGAGATCATTGTTTTTGCTGCTAAAAAAGAAAGTTTTAAAGTCGTCCAACACCTTCAATCACTGTCCCTGAAAACCTCAAATAAAACCAGAAATCTTGGGGTTATTTTAGATTCTGATTTACATTTCGACAGTCACATCAAATCACAGGGTTTCCCACACATTCATTTATTTGTGGCGGCCCGCCACGAAAGAATTACGTCCGCCACAAATTTAAAAAAAATTAAAAACAATTATTTTATTTTATTTTATTTTTTTAAATTAAATTATTTTATTTTTTTCTGTCCTCTCTAGCTTCTCAGGCAAATCATATAGTTGATGTAGATGCCCATATCGCCTGTTCACATTTACTTTACAAAAGAGAAGTGTAGGATACTTCTCTTGTTGCCTTATTTGTATTTGACCACTACTGTTTTCTGTTTATTTGTTACTGACTGTGGCAGGACACCTGTTTCACTTTATGTTGCTGGTAAATAATATGCTTGTAGTAGTAGGCTAAAGTCAAATGATTTAGTATGCACTAATTAAAAGGGCAGAGCTCGACAACTCCAGTTAGACACAACATTATTATGATTATACAAAGAAGCAAATATGTTGACACTTGGTGATATCGCCCAGGCTCCACTTTGTCTGCGTCCCGGAACCCAAGGTTCGGCCTTGGCAGCCAGCAGGCCGAGTCTGAACACAACACTGATAAAGAGGGCGGACAATCAGCTTTGCACAGATACCAAAATACCATTTCAGCACAATTGACAATCATTTATAGCAATGGCCCTTAAGCATAAAGTTAGTGTGATAATATATGCGTAATTATTCCAACAACATGGATGGATATACAACACTGATATCGTAATAAAGCCTTAAAAAAGGTTACATTTGAAATAAAAAATATTTGAATTTTTATTAAAAATAGCAACTATCGACATGGATCCATATAAAACACTGGTATCGTGATACCGTTTTTAAAAAATTGTTACATTTGAACTAAAAATATGTACATTTAATATATTTTCCGTATACAAAAATATCAATAACTAACAACATGGATCGATATAAAACACTGACATCGCGATACAGTTGTAAAAAAAGGTTATATTTGACATGAAAATATTTACATGTAATATATTTTTCGTATAAAAAATAACTATTGACATGGATCGATATAAAACACTGATATCGTGATACAGTTTAAAAAAATAAATATAAAAACATTTTATATATTTTTCTTACAAAAATATCAATACCTATCGATACAAAACACTGATGTAATGATACGGTTTTAAAAAAAATTCAAATACAACTATTTACATTTAATATATTTTTCTTTTAAAAATATCAATAACAATCGACATGCATTGTTATAAAACACTGATATCGTGATACAGTTTAAAAAAATAAATATAAAAATATTCACATTTTATATTTTTTTTTACAAAAATATCAATAACTATCGATATAAAACACTGATATCATGATACAGTTGAAAAATAATACAAATAAAAGTATTTACTATTAATATATTTTTCTTATAAAAATATCAATAACTATCGACATGCATCGCTATAAAACACTGATATCGTGATACAGTTTGAAAAGGTTACATTTGAAATAAAGATATTGACATTTAATATATTTTTTGGATAAAAAATAACTATCGACATGGATATATGTAAAACACTGGTATCGTAATACAGCCTTAAAAAAGGTTACATTTGAAATAAAAATATTTGAATTTTTATAAAAAAATATCAACTATCGACATGGATTGATACAAAACACAGATATCGTGATACAGTTTAAAAAAATAAATATAAAAATATTTACATTTTATATATTTTTTTACAAAAATATCAATAACTATCGATATAAAACACTGATATCGTGATACAGTTGAAAAATAATACAAATAAAAGTATTTACTATTAATATATTTTTCTTATAAAAATATCAATAACTATCGACATGCATCGCTATAAAACACTGATATCGTGATACAGTTTGAAAAGGTTACATTTGAAATAAAGATATTGACATTTAATATATTTTTTGCATAAAAAATAACTATCGACATGGATATATATAAAACACTGATATCGTAATACAGCCTTAAAAAAGGTTAAATTTGAAATAAAAATATTTGAATTTTTATAAAAAATATCAACTATCGACATGGATCCATATAAAACACTGGTATCGTGATACCGTTTTTAAAAAATTGTTACATTTGAACTAAAAATATGTAGATTTAATATATTTTCCGTATACAAAAATATCAATAACTAACAACATGGATCGATATAAAGCACTGACATCGCGATACAGTTGTAAAAAAAGGTTTTATTTGACATAAAAATATTTACATGTAATATATTTTTCGTATAAAAAATAACTATTGACATGGATCGATATAAAACACTGATATCGTGATACAGTTTTAAAAAATAAATATAAAAACATTTACATTTTATATATTTTTCTTACAAAAATATCAATACCTATCGATACAAAACACTGATATAATGATACGGTTTAAAAAAATGAAAATAAAAGTATTTACATTTAATATATTTTTCTTTTAAAAATATCAATAACAATCGACATGCATTGCTATAAAACACTGATATTGTGATACAGTTTTAAAAAATAAATATAAAAATATTCACATTTTATATATTTTTTTACAAAAATATCAATAACTATCGATATAAAACACTGATATCATGATACAGTTGAAAAAGAATACAAATAAAAGTATTTACTATTAATATATTTTTCTTATAAAAATATCAATAACTATCGACATGCATCGCTATAAAACACTGATATCGTGATACAGTTTGAAAAGGTTACATTTGAAATAAAGATATTGACATTTAATATATTTTTTGCATAAAAAATAACTATCGACATGGATATATATAAAACACTGATATCGTGATACAGCCTTAAAAAAGGTTACATTTGAAATAAAGATATTGACATTTAATATATTTTTTGCATAAAAAATAACTATCGACATGGATATATATAAAACACTGATATCGTGATACAGCCTTAAAAAAGGTTACATTTGAAATAAAGATATTGACATTTAATATATTTTTTGCATAAAAAATAAATATCGACATGGATATATATAAAACACTGATATCGTGATACAGCCTTAAAAAAGGTTACATTTGAAATAAAAATATTTGAATTTTTATAAAAAATATCAACTATCGACATGGATCCATATAAAACACTGGTATCGTGATACCGTTTTTAAAAAATTGTTACATTTGAACTAAAAATATGTAGATTTAATATATTTTCCGTATACAAAAATATCAATAACTAACAACATGGATCGATATAAAACACTGACATCGCGATACAGTTGTAAAAAAAGGTTACATTTGACATAAAAATATTTACATGTAATATATTTTTCGTATAAAAAATAACTATTGACATGGATCGATATAAAACACTGATATCGTGATACAGTTTTAAAAAATAAATATAAAAACATTTACATTTTATATATTTTTCTTACAAAAATATCAATACCTATCGATACTAAACACTGATATAATGATACGGTTTTTAAAAAAATGAAAATAAAAGTATTTACATGTAATATATTTTTCTTTTAAAAATATCAATAACAATCGACATGCATGGCTATAAAACACTGATATTGTGATACAGTTTTAAAAAATAAATATAAAAATATTCACATTTTATATATTTTTTTACAAAAATATCAATAACTATCGATATTTAAAACACTGATATCATGATGCAGTTGAAAAATAATACAAATAAAAGTATTTACTATTAATATATTTTTCTTATAAAAATATCAATAACTATCGACATGCATCGCTATAAAACACTGATATCGTGATACAGTTTTAAAAGGTTACATTTGAAATAAAGATATTGACATTTAATATATTTTTTGCATAAAAAATAACTATCGACATGGATATATATAAAACACTGATATCGTGATACAGCCTTAAAAAAGGTTACATTTGAAATAAAAATATTTACATTTTTAAAAAAATATCAACTATCGACATGGATTGATACAAAACACAGATATTGTGATACAGTTTAAAAAATATATATATATATATTTACATTTTATATATTTTTCTTACAAAATATCAATACCTATCAATATAAAACACTGATATCATGATACAGTTTTTAAAAAATGACAAAAGTATTTACATTTAATATATTTTTCTTATAAAAATATCAATAACTATCGACATGCATCGCTATAAAACACTGATAGAGTTTTAAAAGGTTACATTTGAAATACAAATATTTACATTTAATATATTTTTCGTATAAAAAAATAACAATTGACATGGATATATATAAAACACTGATATCGTGATACAGCCTTAAAAAAGGTTAAATTTGAAATAAAAATATTAAAATTTTTATACAAACTATCGACATGGATTGATATAAAATACTGATATCGTGATACAGTTTTTAAATATTGTTACATTTGAACTAAAAATATTTACATTTTATATATTTTTCGTATAAAAAATAACTATCGACATGGATCGATATAAAACACTGATATCGTGATACAGTTTAAAAAAATATATATGTACAAATATTTACATTTTATATATTTTTCTTATAAAAATATCAATAACTATCGATATAAAACACTAATATCATGATACGGTTGGAAAAAAATACAAATAAAAGTATTTACATTTAATATATTTTTCTTATAAAATATCAATAACTATCGACATGCATCGCTATAAAACACTGATATTGTGATACAGTTTTAAAAGAAGGTTACATTTGAAATAAAATATTGTCATTTAATATATTTTTTGCATAAAAATTAACTATCAACATGGATCGATATAAAACACTGATATCATAATACAGCCTTAAAAAAGGTTACATTTGAAATAAAAATATTACAATTTTCATTAAAAAAATATCAACTATTGACATGGATTGATATAAAACACTGATATCGTGATACAGTTTTAAATTTTTTTTTTACATTTTATATATTTTTCTTATAAAAATATCAATACCTATGGATATAAAACACTGATATCATGATACAGCCTTAAAATAAGGTTAGATTTGAAATAAAAATATTTACTTTTTAAAAAAAAATATCAACCATCGACATGGATCAATATAAAACACTGCTGTCGTGATACAGTTTTTAAAAATTGTTACATTTGAAATAAAAATATGTGTACATTTAATATGTTTTCTGTATAAAAAAATATCAATAACTAACGACATGGATCGATATAAAACACTGATATCGCGATACAGTTTCCGGTGCGGCTTATATATGTAAAAGCAAAATGTCCTTTGAAGAAGTCTTTATTGCCAGGACTGTTTTTCTCTGTCATGATGCACATCTAGTGAGAGTGTAAGGATTCCTGGTTTGATTCCAGGGCGAGTTGAAGTGTGTGAGTGTAAGGATTCCTGGTTTGATTCCAGGCCGAGTTGAAGCGGAGGCTGGTGGAACTGAAGTGGCAGAAGTCTGAGTGCCTCCAAGTTCTTTCTGCAGACCAGCGCACCAAAAATGACATCAAGGTAAGAACACTTTGACTTGATGATGGATCGTACCATGCAAACACTTGTTGTGCATTTTGGATCCACTAAAGTGCTAAAAACGCTGAACTGAAGCCAAGAGAATGTTGAAGTACAGCAACAGTATAGGCTGGAAACTGTATCGCGATATCAGTGTTTTATATCCATCCCTGTCGATAGTTATTGATATTTATTATAAGAAAAATATATTAAACGTAAATATTTTTATTTCAAATGTAACCTGTTTTAAAAACTGTAGCACAATATCAGTGTTTTATATCGATCCATGTCGATGGTTAGTTTTTATACGAAAAATGTATTAAATGTACATATTTTTATTTCAAATGTAATCTTTTTTTACACCTGTATCGTGATATCAGTGTTTTGTATCGATCATTAGTTATTGATATTTTTTTTATACAGAAAATATATTAAATGCACACATTTTTAGTTGAAATGTAACAATTTTTAAAAACTGTATCACGATAGCAGTGTTTTATATCGATCCATGTCGATAGTTGATATTTTTTATGAAAATGTAAGTATTTTTATTTCTAATGTAACCTTTTTTAAAGCTGTATCGCTATATCAGTGTTTTATATCGATCCCTGTTGATAATTATTGATATTTATTATAAGAAAAATATATTAAACGTAAATATTTTTATTTCAAATGTAACCTTTTTTTTTAAATTGTAGCACAATATCTGTGATTTATATCGATCCATGTCGATAGTTGATATTTTTTATAAAAAATTTAATATTTTTATTTAAAATGTAACCTTTTTTTAAAGCTGTATCATGGTATCAGTGTTTTATATCGATCCATGTCGATAGTTATTTTTTTATACGAGAAATATATTAAATGTAAATATTTTTATTTCAAATGTAACCTTTTAAAACTGTATCACGATATCAGTGTTTTATAGCGATGCATGTCGATAGTTATTGATATTTTTAAAAGAAAAATATATTAAATGTAAATTTATTTATTTTTTAAGCCGTATCATGATATCAGTGTTTTATATCGACAGTTATTGATATTTTTATAAGAAAAATATATCAAATGTAAATATTTTTACATTAATTTTTTAAAAATTGTATCACGATATCAGTGTTTTATATCGATCCATGTCATTAGTTATTGATATTTTTTTATACGGAAAATATATTAAATGTACATATTTTTAGTTCAAATGTAACAATTAAGAAAAATATATAAAATGTAAATATTTTTATATTTATTTTTGTATAGCGATATCAGTGTTTTATATCGATCCCTGTCGATAATTATTGATATTTATTATAAGAAAAATATATTAAACGTAAATATTTTTATTTCAAATGTAACCTTTTTTAAAAATTGTAGCACAATATCAGTGTTTTATATTGATCCATGTCGATAGTTGATATTTTTTATAAAAAATGTAATATTTTTATTTAAAATGTAACCTTTTTTTAAAGCTGTATCACGGTATCAGTGTTTTATATCGATCCATGTCGATAGTTATTTTTTTATACGAGAAATATATTAAATGTAAATATTTTTATTTAAAATGTAACCTTCTTTTAAAACTGTATCACGATATCAGTGTTTTATAGCGATGCAGGTCGATAGTTATTGATATTTTTATTAGAAAAATATATTAAATGTAAATACTTTTATTTTAATTTTTTTAAACCATATCATGCTATCAGTGTTTTATATCGATAGTTATTGATATTTTTATAAGAAAAATATATAAAATGTAAATATTTTTACATTTATTTTTTAAAAATTGTATCACGATATCAGTGTTTTATATCGATCCGTGTCATTAGTTATTGATATTTTTTTATACGGAAAATATATTAAATGTACATATTTTTAGTTCAAATGTAACAATTAAGAAAAATATATAAAATGTAAATATTTTTATATTTATTTTTGTATCGCGATATCAGTGTTTTATATCCATCCCTGTCGATAGTTATTGATATTTATTATAAGAAAAATATATTAAACGTAAATATTTTTATTTCAAATGTAACCTTTTTTTAAAAACTGTAGCACAATATCAGTGTTTTATATCGATCCATGTCGATGGTTAGTTTTTATACGGAAAATGTATTAAATGTACATATTTTTATTTCAAATGTAACCTTTTTAAAGCTGTATCGCGATATCAGTGTTTTATATCGATCCCTGTCGATAATTATTGATATTTATTATAAGAAAAATATATTGAACGTAAATATTTTTATTTCAAATGTAACCTTTTTTTAAAAATTGTAGCACAATATCTGTGATTTATATCGATCCATGTCGATAGTTGATATTTTTTATAAAAAATGTAATATTTTTATTTAAAATGTAATCTTTTTTTAAAGCTGTATCACGGTATCAGTGTTTTATATCGATCCATGTCGATAGTTATTTTTTTATACGAGAAATATATTAAATGTAAATATTTTTATTTCAAATGTAACCTTCTTTTAAAACTGTATCACGATATCAGTGTTTTATAGCGATGCATGTCGATAGTTATTGATATTTTTATAAGAAAAATATATTAAATGTAAATACTTTTTTTTTTAAGCCGTATCATGATATCAGTGTTTTATATCGATAGTTATTGATATTTTTATAAGAAAAATATATAAAATGTAAATATTTTTACATTTATTTTTTTTTAATTGTATCGCGATATCAGTGTTTTATATCCATCCCTGTCGATAGTTATTGATATTTATTATAAGAAAAATATATTAAACGTAAATATTTTTATTTCAAATGTAACCTTTTTTAAAAAACTGTAGCACAATATCAGTGTTTTATATCGATCCATGTCGATGGTTAGTTTTTATACGAAAAATGTATTAAATGTACATATTTTTATTTCAAATGTAACCTTTTTTTACACCTGTATCGCGATATCAGTGTTTTGTATCGATCATTAGTTATTGATATTTTTTTTATACAGAAAATATGTTAAATGCACACATTTTTAGTTGAAATGTAACGATTTTTAAAAACTGTATCACGATAGCAGTGTTTTATATCGATCCATGTCGATAGTTGATATTTTTTATGAAAATGTAAGTATTTTTATTTCAAATGTAACCTTTTTTAAAGCTATATCGTGATATCAGTGTTTTATATCGATCCCTGTTGATAATTATTGATATTTATTATAAGAAAAATATATTAAACGTAAATATTTTTATTTCAAATGTAACCTTTTTTTTTAAATTGTAGCACAATATCTGTGATTTATATCGATCCATGTCGATAGTTGATATTTTTTATAAAAAATGTAATATTTTTATTTAAAATGTAACCTTTTTTTAAAGCTGTATCACGGTATCAGTGTTTTATATCGATCCATGTCGATAGTTATTTTTTTATACGAGAAATATATTAAATGTAAATATTTGTATTTAAAATGTAACCTTTTAAAACTGTATCACGATATCAGTGTTTTATAGCGGTGCATGTCGATAGTTATTGATACTTTTATAAGAAAAATATATTAAATGTAAATACTTTTATTTTTTTTAAGCCGTATCATGATATCAGTGTTTTATATCGACAGTTATTGATATTTTTATAAGAAAAATATATCAAATGTAAATATTTTTACATTAATTTTGTAAAAATTGTATCACGATATCAGTGTTTTATATCGATCCGTGTCATTAGTTATTGATATTTTTTTATACGGAAAATATATTAAATGTACATATTTTTAGTTCAAATGTAACAATTAAGAAAAATATATAAAATGTAAATATTTTTATATTTATTTTTGTATCGCGATATCAGTGTTTTATATCCATCCCTGTCGATAGTTATTGATATTTATTATAAGAAAAATATATTAAACGTAAATATTTTTATTTCAAATGTAACCTTTTTTTAAAAACTGTAGCACAATATCAGTGTTTTATATCGATCCATGTCGATGGTTAGTTTTTATACGGAAAATGTATTAAATGTACATATTTTTATTTCAAATGTAACCTTTTTTAAAGCTGTATCGCGATATCAGTGTTTTATATCGATCCCTGTCGATAATTATTGATATTTATTATAAGAAAAATATATTGAACGTAAATATTTTTATTTCAAATGTAACCTTTTTTTAAAAATTGTAGCACAATATCTGTGATTTATATCGATCCATGTCGATAGTTGATATTTTTTATAAAAAATTTAATATTTTTATTTAAAATGTAACCTTTTTTTAAAGCTGTATCATGGTATCAGTGTTTTATATCGATCCATGTCGATAGTTATTTTTTTATACGAGAAATATATTAAATGTAAATATTTTTATTTCAAATGTAACCTTCTTTTAAAACTGTATCACGATATCAGTGTTTTATAGCGATGCATGTCGATAGTTATTGATATTTTTAAAAGAAAAATATATTAAATGTAAATACTTTTTTTTTTTTAAGCCGTATCATGATATCAGTGTTTTATATCGATAGTTATTGATATTTTTTATAAGAAAAATATATAAAATGTAAATATTTTTACATTTATTTTTTTTAAATTGTATCACGATATCAATGTTTTATATCGATCCGTGTCATTAGTTATGTGGGCTCTGTACCGAGGATGTCGTTGTGGCTTGTACAGCCCTTTGAGACACTTGTGATTTAGGGCTATATAAATAAACATTGATTGATTGATAGTTATTGATATTTTTTTATACGGAAAATATATTAAATGTACATATTTTTAGTTCAAATGTAACAATTAAGAAAAATATATAAAATGTAAATATTTTTATATTTATTTTTGCGATATCAGTGTTTTATATCGATCCCTGTCGATAGTTATTGATATTTATTATAAGAAAAATATATCAAACGTAAATATTTTTATTTCAAATGTAACCTTTTTTACAAACTGTAGCACAATATCAGTGTTTATTTATCATTTATTTTATAGCGATTCATGTCAATAGTTGATATTTTTTATACGAAAAATGTATTAAATGTACATATTTTTATTTCAAATGTAACCTTTTTTTAAAACTGTATCGCGATATCAGTTTTTTTTATCACGATCCATGTCTATAGTTATTTTTTTTAAGAAAAATGTATTAAATGTACATATTTTTATTTCAAATGTAACCTTCTTTTACACCTGTATCGCTGTTATTATTATCGCTAATGGACTATTTAAACAGTCCATTAGAAATGAATGGAGACTGTTGATTTAGACATGGTCTATGTCGCCCTCTAGTGGTAAGAAAGGGTAACTAACAGAAACATTGTTGCCAACAATCACTCGGCTAAAGCTACATTTAACACTTTATAGCAGGGGTGGGCAATTAATTTTCACCGGGGGCCGCATAAGCAACCCGAGCACTGCTGGAGGGCCACACGACAATATTTCAATTAAATTTTGCTCAATATTATTTTTGATATACCATAAGATAAATAATAATGATAATGATAATAATTAATAATAATAATAATAATTTCATTTAACCTAACTTAACTTTATACAAAAGCAGATTGCTTTTTAAGGTCACTTTATCCTGCATTATCCAACATTTTTCCCCATCAGATTTGGACAACCATCTGTTGTTAAAAATAGTTTTTAATCATATCTATTCTATATTGTTTTTTATATTGGTTTTATATGTAATTGTTTTTCTTTTTATTCAGTCATTGGTGGAGCTAAGGATAATATGTGAATATTGTTTGTAATATTGTTGTGCAGCACTTTGGAAACATTTTGTTGTTTAAATGTGCTATATAAATAAAGTGGATTGGATTGTCACACCTGCCAGCGTGTCCCAACACGCATTTACCTCTGTGAACAAGTCATTACCTGTGCTTGTCTCTTTAATTGACTGCATCAGAGCTCTCATCCAAAGTTAGCGAAAAACAGTCCATGTCTCCGGGCATTATCAGCGCAACAAAGTCCAATAAGCACTCCTTAATAAACTCTCCGTCAGAAAACGCCTTACTTTTTCTGGCGCTTTTGTGAGAAATGACGAAACTTGTCCTGACGGCTGCATCTCTGGGGGTGTGAAATATGGCACAAAGTCCTTGTTGGCTTTGCAGTTTTACCATCAACGCATCAGCCTCCCTTGCGCGCGCTTCATCAGACACATTCCGCTATTTTCCCTCGTGTTTCTTCGTGTAGTGGCGATTAAAATGATATTTAAACACAGCAAGCTGTGTACCACACATTAAGCACACGGCTTTACCATTAATTTATGTAAAGAAATACTTGGCAGTCCATCTCTTGTTGGAAACACGCCATTCCTCATCAACTTTTCTTTTTCTAGCGTCTCATCACTTGTCTCTATGCACCTTCACTCACAGGTTCCCTCCGGACATACGGCATAAATAACACATTTCAAAATAAAAGCAGCACAGTTGTATTGCGCGCACGACATAGATGTTTTTTAAACTTTATTTTGTAATTTGTAATTGCGCCGTTCAATTCACTCACAATCGCACACGCGCATACGTCCACACGGAAGTAATACAAATAACGCTTTTCAAAACAAAAGCAGCACTGTTGTATTGCACACTCGACATAGATACTTTTTAAAATTTATTTTGTAATTTATGATTGGCCTCACGCGGGCCGGACAGGGATGCGCAAAGGGCCGGATGCGGCCCGCGGGCCGTACAATGCCCAGGTCTGCTTTATAGGCTATTTGAGCATGAATAACCCTGCTATATTCGCCGTATACTTACATTTCCGAGGCCGTTTACACTAAGAATTACGTGGAAAATGCGACAAACAGGAAATGACGTCACCAAAATAAGAGCACAGGCAACCTGCGTCAGAATAAGACAAAACTAAAACACTTTCTGACAATAGCAGAATTTGTGGTATCATCCAAAACTTCTGTAAGGTATCAAAGAAAAGAATAAGTGATTATATTTTAACAGAAGTAATAAAATATTAACAAGTAGATTAATAATAGACAAAATAATAGAATGATAAATGACAATATGTTACGTTGTTTAGAAGTTTTTGTTTACTTGCTACAAATACAACTTGTCTAGTATGTTCCCTATTTTATTTAAGGACATTATTATTTAATAGCAATAAAAAAACATGTTTGGCATTATTTTGACCAAAAATCTTATACATTTTTTTGTGATCCCCTTTATTTTGAAAGAATCAAAATACATTTTGCTAGCATGACCAAAATATCGGTATCAGGACAAGATTGTCAAAAGGTGTGGAAGTGGTTTCCTTCCTGGTGCAATGAAAGTGTTGCCGCCCTCACCTCAGGTGAAGAAGCAGCGACTGAAGGACAAGATCCAGTCCGACGTGGCCGTGCTGGTCCAGTTCCTGCTGGACGAGAGAGACTCCATCCTCGACAGCCTGGACGCCGACGAGGTGGCCGCCGTGGCCACCCTGGAGGACAACCTCAAGGAGGCGGAGGCGGAGGCGGCCGCCGCCACGCAGAGCATCGCCGACATCCTCAACCACATCAACACCAAGACCAGCTTTGAGGTGGGTCACACACACTCTTGTATTTCTTACCTTCTTGAGACCTGAGGAGAATGCCTCCCTCTTTAGGACCAGCCTTTCTAGAAGTGTATTTACAACATTAATAATATATACACAGTGTTTACCATAAACTGCCAAGATACCTGTGGTGGTGGGGGCGTGGCTACCATGACATCATCGAGTTATTTGCATAATTTACTACAATGATATGATTTTCTCTAAAAAGGCTCAAAAAATGTATACTTACTAATTAATAATAACAGTTTTGTTTTAAACGTCCATCCATCCATCCATTTTACAATATAATTACAACACTTTATGTACATATTTATATACAGATTTGAACAATAAGTTATTCACTGAAATATATTTATTAATTGTGGTTCTTACAAAAAAATATATCTTATAAAAATATAAAAGCTAAAATGTCTCTTAAAGCTCTGCCCCTTTAATTAGTGCATACTAAATAATTTAACTTTAGCCTACTACTACAAGCATATTATTTACCAGCAACATAAAGTGAAACAGGTGTCCTGCCACAGTCAGTAACAAATAAACAGAAAACAGTAGTGGTGGTAGATAGACACAAAGCTTCATCAAACATCTGATCCACTGAACAAAGAGCTCCAAAAATGTTGATCCTACACTTCTCTTTTGTAAAGTAAATGTGAACAGCCGATACGGGCATCTACATCAACTATATGATTTGCCTGAGAAGCTTGACAGGACACCAAAAAAAAAAAAAAATAAATTTTAAAAAAAAAATTTTAAAAAATTGTGGCGGCCTTAATTCTTTCGTGGCGGGCCGCCACAAATAAATGAATGTGTGGGAAACACTGATACATACTATGCACATATAAAGAAGGTTGTGGTGAAACATTTGTTGGAATTCCACAAGAAAAAGGTCACAATTTCACAAGAAAAACTTAGAATTTTGGCAGTATTATAATAAGTCGTAATTTTACTCAACGCATTTCCAAATTTTACAAGAAAAACGGAACATTTGTGCAATATTATGATAAAAGTTGGAATTTTACTCAATAACAGTCGCAATTTTACAAGAAAAAGCTTTAATCTTTGGCAATTTTATGAAAAGAGTCGTCATTTTGTCACAATTTCATAAGAAAACTTTAAAATGTTGGCAATGTTATAAAAATAATCTGAAATTTTTATTGGCAAAATGATGAAAGTCATCATTTTACTCAAAAAATGTCACTATTTTACAAGAACCAAAAAAAATTGGCAATATTGGGATAAAAGTCAGAATTTTATATGACAAATGTCGCCATTTTGCATAACATTTTCATAATTTTACGAGAAAATATTGCAATATTACAGAAACAGAAAGAATATGAGAAATTGTTCCCAATTTTATGAGAAAAAAGTTGACACATTGTGAGGAAAAAGACTGCTTTTAGTTCATTTATTTGTTTGTAATTGGTTTTGAATCTTCATTATTTACTTCAAGTTATTACAGTATGTCTCTATTTACATATTTATTTTATTTTTGTATTAATTTTGGCCAAAGGGGGTGCATTTCAATTTTTTACACACACTTGTTATTTCATATGTTGACCAGAGGGGGGAGCACTTTTAAAAGCGACACACAGTCAATGTGAAAAATCCCTCCTTTTTGGGAGCACCCTCATTTTGATGGATGTCACCACAAATGGAACATTGTCTATTAGATGCAATGTTATTGATTTATGTCATCACTTGTTCACACCTCCTCATATGGAAGATACTTTTCCTTCATGTCTCAAGAAGGCTAGAAATACAAGAGCACACACAAAGATTGTCTATTTCTCACGAGGAGTATCACACTTTTGTTTTGAGTTCAACATTTCCTGATGTTCATATTTCAAAATGTTTGTTTTTGTCCCTCCATCAGAGCCTGGCTGAGACCTTCAATAAGTAAGTGTCTTTCATTCATCTCAAAGTCCACCTGCCCTATGGTAATATGAATAATAATCACACTAGTCCAAAGTCTAGAGACGCCTTCTCATTGAGTTACATGGGAAAGTGTCTCAATACTTTAATTTGTTCACAAATGATAACATAAGTTTGGAGACACTTTGTCCTGATGGTCCGTCTAATTTGCATAATGGGCCATGACGCATTAGCATAAACAAATATTTACAAAATAATTTTGTCATTTTTGTTTGACGTCACAAAGACCGAGAAGAGCGATGCTGATTTCATATCAGTCAGCAAAAAAACCTCATGTAACATAAGCACATTTTACGACATACGATACTCAAGTCATCCACCAGGGGCACTGCTCTGTAGTCCATCCTACCACCTGTGTAGTAACGCAGTCAAAACAAGCCAGGTGACCGTGAAGGAAGTGATTTCACAGCGTCTTTTGGAGCACAGTTGTAGTGAAGGATTGTTTTGGTTAGGCCTTCCAGTAGTTTGCCTCTCAAATGAATCATCATTTCGCCTTGCAGAGCGGAAAGGTTCTCAGAGATGTTGTCTAGTTTGCGATTCAGTTCAAAATGTTTACAGTCTGAGAGCCCGCAGCTCTGCCCATTTGTGGCAGCCTTGGAGCACCATGAACGGCTGCCAGCATCTTCAGAATGAGTGGAGACATCAGGGCCACTAGGGATGATGTTTGATAAGAAATGATCGAGTTCGAGCCCATTATCGAATCCTCTTATCGAACCGATTCCTTATCGAATCCAGATAGGTTGTTGTACGTGGGAAAAAAACACAATATTTGGTTTAAGAAAAGCTCACTTTTATTTTATAAGAAAAAACTCAAAATAAAATAAATAAATAAATATTGACTGTTACCCCCCTTAAAAAATAAAATAAATAAATATTGACTGTTGTTACCCGAAGTATATTGAGTGAGATTTTTCAGAAAAACAAATATATACAGTAACACGAAAACAACCTGTCTCTGTGATCACTATAGGTGTATAAATAATAATATAGTGTTAAGTAAAATCAGTCGTTTGGGCACAAAACTGAAAATAATACAGCTCTCCAAAAAGTGCACTTCTCCTGCTATTGGAACATACCAACTACACACACAGTCAAACAGTTATCAAACAATACAAGACGTCTAATAAAGTTCCAAAGCAGATTAATCCATTTAGGCTTTTTATTGTTGTTGATCTTGCTTTGTCTTTTCCTAACTTTACTTTTGTCTTGCACTGGACTGTTTTTTTTTTTTTAACTGAAATACACACAATGACAAATGTATAAGCTATGTGATTCAATGAACATACTGAAATGTAATACACAATATGTAAATATTAGCTTCACACAAATATACAGTACTAGCATCTAACAAATACTTCTGAGTGTTGAAACTATTTCGATGGTGGAAATACACGACTGGCAGCCATTTTAAGTCCTCAAAACATCCATTGAAACAGTGCACAAAAATCGTTTTTCAATAAACATCTTACTATTAAATGTAACTAGAGATGGCCGATATTATCGGCCGATAAATGCGTTAAAATGTAATATCGGAAATTATCGGTATCTGTTTTTTTTATTATCTGTATCGTTTATTTTTATTTTTATTAAATCCACATAAAAAACACAAGATACACTTACAATTAGTGCACCAAGCCAAAAAACCTCCCTCCCCCATTTACACTCATTCACACAAAAGGGTTGTTTCTTTCTGTTATTAATATTCTGCTTCCTACATTATATATCAATATATATCAATACAGTCTGCAAGGGATACAGTCCGTAAGCACACATGATTGTGCGTGCTGCTGCTCCACTAATAGTACTAACCTTTAACACTTCATTTTACTCATTTTCATTCATTACTAGTTTCTATGTAACTGATTTTATATTTTTAATTTCTTTTTTATTCAAGAAAATGTTTTTAATTTATTTATCTTATTTTATTAATTCTTTTAAAAAGTACCTTATCTTCACCATACCTGGTTGTCCAAATTAGGCATAATAATGTGTTAATTCCATGACTGCATATATCGGTTGATATCGGTAATTAAAGAGGTAGACAATATCGGATATCGGCAAAAAGCCATTATCGGACATCCCTAAATGTAACCACTTTCCACCTTAATATTGAGTTACATAAACAAGTTAAACAGTTTACTTACAGACTTATCTTTTCCAAGGCTTGTAAGAGCTAACACAACTTGTCTACTTCTCAATTGTCTCATGAACTGAACTGACGTCACCAACCCGGAAGTGCCCAAACTAATGACGCGTAGTATTTTCATATCGCCACAAGGTGTCAGTAAGACTCTACAATCAAATGGGCATAACATTGCCCATTTGGGATTCGTTCCCAGGGATTCGAATAAAGAACCAACTCTTTTTCTTTACTATAGTGGCCTCGATAACGGGAACCGGTTCTCAAAAAGGGATTCGAGTCCATGGAATCGGTTCTTTTCTTATCGAACACCCGGGCGAATCGGTTTGGAACATCATCCCTAAAGGCAACGCTTACTCCAATCAGCAGATGTCTTGGACTGAACATAGCGCCTGAAATTGTTGCCATCGTGTGTCCGGCTACAAACGTTCCGTTAAGGACCGCCAGGTTCACCCGAACCCGAGAGGCCAGTTGATCAATTCCATAGTTTACATTTTGGAGAGCAGTGCAAGAAGAGGCTCCAAAGGTTAAGACAAAGAAGCAAGAGAAGGGAAGTGTACGCCTCGGTTGAGAGCCAGCAAGAAAGAGAATGTAACTAGTAATAAGTGTCTCCAACATGTTGATGTCACATGATGTTTGCTGTAATGTTGTCTCTTGTTGGTCAGGGTGGTCCACAGCCAGCCCTTCCCTGATCTGGAGCCGGTCAACTGTTCGGAGTTCACAGACTTCTCAGGACCGTTCCAGCTCATCATGTGGAAGAAGATGATGCACGTGCTGCATACCAGTGAGTATGAGAAAACTTCCCCTCCCTGTCCCTCATCTCTCCTGCTTGCTTCTTTGTCTCCTCTTCACTTTCTAAGAGCCTCTCTCTTGTACGGTTCTCTGAAATCTAAAACGTGGAACCAACCAACTGGTCTCTGAGGACCAGAACGGACAACTAGAGCAGACAAACCAATTGGAAGGGGTCCGCTCGCCCTAACAAACAATCCTTATCCACAATTGGGCTCCGTCTGCGAGGTCTTGCTGGGGGACTCCCCAGTGAGACCATGGCAGTGAAAGAGGCTCTGACATTACTTCTTCAATCAATCAATCAATGTTTATTTATATAGCCCTAAATCACAAGTACAGAGCCCACATTAGGGCAAGGAAAAACTCACAACCCAGTGGGACGTCGATGTGAATGACTATGAGAAACCTTGGAGAGGACCGCATATGTGGGTAACCCCCCCCCCTCTAGGGGAGACCGGATGCAGTGGATGTCGAGTAGGTCTAGCATAATATTGTGAAAGTCCAGTCCATAGCGGATCTAACATAATAGTGAGAGTCCAGTCCATTCTTCACATTCCACACCTAACTTAGCACCCTTCCCACCCTAAAAGGACCTTAGTTTGGGAGTGTTGCGTCAGACCAGTGTTCCTCTCAGGGAATAAAAGACGCTGGTCAATCCCAGGTTCTTTCGTATGACATATGTTGAGTAAGAAGGACCACCAAGACAGAAATGCAATATTATCAAGTTTTACTAAAGCTTTAGGAGACCAGCCCTCACAATGCTATAGCAGCATCGGTCTGAAAATCAAACGGAATGAGTCAGCTTAAATGATAAATGGGTTATACTTGTATAGCGCTTTTCTACCTTCAAGGTACTCAAAGCGCTTTGACACCATTTCCACATTCACACACACATTCACACACTGATGGCGGGAGCTGCCATGCAAGGCCCTAACCACGACCCACCAGGAGCAAGGGTGAAGTGTCTTGCTCAAGGACACAACAGACATGACGAGGTTGGTAGAAGGTGGGGATTGAACCAGGAACCCTCAGGTTGCTGGCACGGCCACTCTCCCAACTGCGGCACGCCGTCCCCAGCTTATTTAGTATGAAAACAGCCCAGAAAGAAATACAGCCTTATTGTTCTAAACTGATAAGGTTAAAAAAAGGGAGTACAGTATACTCCCAATACACATTCAAGCGCCTTCAAGGTGAAACAGAGTTTACTAGCGGACATAAGATCAAGACCCAAAGTGTTCACGTGGGAAAATATTAGCTGCTTTAAACATGACTATGGACTAAAAAAGAACACTTCAGAATATCTCTGGCCATGGATGAAGTGCTGGCTGTCCAGAGTCGGGACCCGGGGTGGACCGCTCGCCTGTGCATCGGTTGGGGACATCTCTGTGCTGCTGACCCGTCTCCGCTCGGGATGGTCTCCTGCTGGCCCCACTATGGACTGGACTCTCACTATTATGTTAGATCCACTATGGACTGGACTCTCACTATTATGTTAGATCCACTATGGACTGGACTCTCACACTATTATGTTAGATCCACTATGGACTGGACTCTCTCACTATTATGTTAGATCCACTATGGACTGGACTCTCACACTATGTTAGATCCACTATGGACTGGACTTTCACTATTATGTTAGATCCACTATGGACTGGACTCTCACACTATTATGTTAGATCCACTATGGACTGGACTCTCACACTATTATGTTAGATCCACTATGGACTGGACTCTCACACTATTATGTTAGATCCACTATGGACTGGACTCTCACACTATTATGTTAGATCCACTATGGACTGGACTCTCACACTATTATGTTAGATCCACTATGGACTGGACTTTCACAATATTATGCTTGACCCACTCGACGTCCACTGCATCCGGTCTCCCCTAGAGGGGGTGGGGGGATCACCCACATCTGCGGTCCTCTCCAAGGTTTCTCATAGTCATTCATATTGACATCCCACTGGGTTGTGAGTTTTTCCTTGCCCTTATGTGGGATGTTGTTGTGGCTTGTGCAGCCATTTGAGACACTTGTGATTTAGGGCTATATAAATAAACATTGACTGATGTCATTCTCACAGGAGGCTCTTGTCACCCCCCTCCCCCAAAGTCCAGCATTCTGCACCACTTCAGTCTTCCTGAGTTCTCCTCTGTCATCACCACCAATAACCCGTCTGTGCTTAGTGCCCCAGAACCTGACGCTGGACCCCAACACGGCGCACCCCAACCTGACCATCTCGGACTTTGACACCAAGGTGGAGGAGGCGCTGGTGCCCTACCATGATCCCGACCTGCCGGAGCGCTTCACGCGCTTCTGCGGCGTGCTGGCCACGGCGCATTACTGCAGCGGGCAGCACTACTGGGAGGTGGACGTGCGCGACAAGGGCGTGTGGTACCTGGGCGTCACCACCGAGGACAGCAACAGGAAGGGCTTTGTGACGCTCACACCCTCCGCCGGCTACTGGAGCCTGTGCCTGCAGGACCGCCTCTACGCCAACGGCGAGGACGGCCGCATCCCGGTGGCCGACTACTGGAACTCGCCCCGCGTGGGCGTCTACCTGGACTACGACAACGGACGCCTGAGCTTCTACGACGCCGTCACCATGAAGAAACTGTTCTTGTTCAACACCTGCTTCGACCAGCCCGTCTCCCCCTTCTTCAGCCCGGGGAAGTACGACCCCAACAGCCGGCTGCAGATCTGCCATTACTACTAAGGTAAGAGCACCACCTGCACACAAACTTATACAACTTTCTCAGATTTCTTAGTCCAGTGCCAGTTCTTAGCTTGCGGTAGCTTCACCATAACTGACGAGAAGAAGAGGGTCTCCCTACTCACCTGACCGCTCAAAGGGGTGTCAAGGAGACCCTTTAGAACAGGTGGATGACCACAGAGCTGTAAAGTCTGGTAGTGCGTGTTAGACTCCAGGGAGGACGACTACCAAAGGTGCTTGGGGTTCAGAAGATATCTTTTAGAACAGTGGTTCTTAACCTGGGTTTCATCAAACCCTAGGGGTTCGGTGGAGACTCCGCCGCGGAGGGCGAGACACACCCGACTCATCGTGTAAATAAAAACTTCTCCCTATGGGCGTATTATGGATACAGCAACAGCAGAAGTCAGGCAGGTGTGTCATTTGTTGTGACTTCATGCACGCTTCATTTTGTGCACTGCTAAAAAAAACATAACTTTGTCTTGAATTTGAAAAAAGAAGATATATATTTGTCACTAAAGAAGGGTTGGGTGAATGCGCATATAAAAAACTGGTGGGGTTCGGTACCTGCAACAAGGTTAAGAACCACTGTTTTACAACATATAGTAGTACCTCCTTTTACAAACTTAAAGAACCACTGTTTTACAACATATAGTAGTACCTCCTTTTACAAACTTAAAGAACCACTGTTTTACAACATATAGTAGTACCTCCAACAAGGTTAAGAACCACTGTTTTACAACATATAGTAGTACCTCCAACAAGGTTAAGAACCACTGTTTTACAACATATAGTAGTACCTCCAACAAGGTTAAGAACCACTGTTTTACAACATATAGTAGTACCTCCAACAAGGTTAAGAACCACTGTTTTACAACATATAGTAGTACCTCCAACAAGGTTAAGAACCACTGTTTTACAACATATAGTAGTACCTCCAACAAGGTTAAGAACCACTGTTTTACAACATATAGTAGTACCTCCAACAAGGTTAAGAACCACTGTTTTACAACATATAGTAGTACCTCCAACAAGGTTAAGAACCACTGTTTTACAACATATAGTAGTACCTCCAACAAGGTTAAGAACCACTGTTTTACAACATATAGTAGTACCTCCTTTTACAAACTTAAAGAACCACTGTTTTACAACATATAGTTGTACCTCCTTTTACAAACTTCATTGGTTCAGATGACACCCCCAATGGGCTTGAATTACGAACTGATGAAGCATAAGAAACAATGTAAACATGAATAATTGGTTCCAGCCCCATCTAAAGTCCATATTTTAGTGGGGAAAATGCACACTGATTTATACATACCGTATTTTTCGGAGTATAAGTCGCACCTGCCGAAAATGCATAATAAAGAAGGAAGAAAACATATTTAAGTCGCACTGGAGCGGCCAAACTGTGAAAAAAACTGCGACTTAATAGTCCAAAAAATACGGTACATATATAAAGTTAAAGTACCAATGATTGTCACACACACACTAGGTGTGGCGAAATTATTCTCTGCATTTGACCCATCACCCTTGATCACCCCCTGGGAGGTGAGGGGAGCAGTGAGCAGCGCCCGGGAATCATTTATGGTGATTTAACCCCCAATTCCAAGCCTTGATGCTGAGTGCCAAGCAGGGAGGTAATGGCTCCCATTTTTATAGTCTTTGGTATGACTCGGCCGGGGTTTGAACTCACAACCTACCCATCTCAGGGCGGACACTCTAACCATATATACGTGTGTGTGTGTGTATTTATATATATATACATACATATATGTATATTTATATAAATACATACACATATGTATATATATATATATACACACAAACATATGTGTACAAACATATGTCTTAATATATTTACATATATACACATACATATGTGTATATATATACACATATATACACATACATATGTGTATATATATATATATCAATCTTTTAGTTAGGTAAACTAGTATTAAAACAAGGGCAAACTGAAGTGACAGTGTGCGTACTCAAAAGTCCTTTTGTTGCTGTCAAAAATGTTCAGCATGTTGCTAGAATGTTTGTGGCATGCAAGAAGAGACCGGAGGCAAAGAGAGTGGGCTCGATGATAGTTTGTGGCATGCAAGAAGAGACCGGAGGCAAAGAGAGTGGGCTCGATGATAGTTTGTGGCATGCAAGAAGAGACCGGAGGCAAAGAGAGTGGGCTCGATGATAGTTTGTGGCATGCAAGAAGAGACCGGAGGCAAAGAGAGTGGGCTCGATGATAGTTTGTGGCATGCAAGAAGAGACCGGAGGCAAAGAGAGTGGGCTCGATGATAGTTTGTGGCATGCAAGAAGAGACCGGAGGCAAAGAGAGTGGGCTCGATGATAGTTTGTTCAAATCAAAGTTAGCAAAAAAAGGGGTTTGTAAATGGAGGTTGTACTGTAAATGTAGTTAGACAGTCCTGGAATGTCTGACACACATTAGTTATATTGTGAGAGCTTTTCTACCAAATTAACTTGCCCCGCCCTGAAATCTTTGTCTACCAATCAGAAAGCAGTTTGCCTTATCAAGTTTGTTTTTCTCCTCTGGAACATTTCCTTGTTCTGATGTCCTATTTCTTCTTCTTGTTCTGATGTCCTATTTCTTCTTCTTTTTGTTCCACCCGGGACCAGCAGGGGCACCTTGGTCTGCACTTTTTACCTGGACAATCTTTGAACTTCTTACTCTTTTGTCAACCATTTTAATTTGACTGTTCATTTTGTCCATTTGAGCTTAATGTGAAGCTTTGTGTAACGTGAGCAGCTGTTGGTGCCATGCAGACTCTACACTTGTAAATATATGTTTGTTTTATCAGGGAAGTCTCGCTACTTTCCAACGTGACATTTAATAAATATATTTTAAAAAGATGTCAAAATGCTCCTTTATTTAGCTAATTTTGCAACTTGGTAAAAGACACATGCTAACGTTAGTGTGTTGTTAACAACATACTAACGTTAGTATGTTGTTAGCATGTTAACATACTAATGTTAGCATGTTAACATGCTAACAACATACTAACATTAGTATGTTGTTAACATACTAATACTAATGTTAACATGCTAACGTTAGTATGTTAACATGCTAACATACTAACGTTAGTATGTTGTTAGCATGTTAACATGCTAACATTAGTATGTTGTTAACATGCTAACATTAGTATGTTGTTAACATTAGTATGTTAACATGTTAATGTTAGTATGTTGTTAACATTAGTATGTTAACAACATACTAATGTTAGCATGTTAACATGTTAACATACTAATGTTAACAACATACTAACATTAACATGTTAACATACTAATGTTAGCATGTTAACAACATACTAACATGTTAACATACTAATGTTAGCATGTTAACAACATACAAATGTTAGCATGTTAACAACATACTAACATTAACATGTTAACATACTAATGTTAGCATATTAACATGTTAACATACTAATGTTAACAACATACTAACATTAACATGTTAACATACTAACATGTTAACATACTAATGTTAGCATGTTAACAACATACTAATGTTAGCATGTTAACAACATACTAATGTTAGCATGTTAACAACATACTAATGTTAACATGTTAACATACTCATGTTAACATACTAAAGTTAACATGTTAACATTAGTATGTTGTTAACATGCTAACATTAGTATGTTGTTAACATGCTAACATTAGTATGTTAACATGTTAATGTTAGTATGTTGTTAACATGCTAACATTTGTATGTTGTTAACATGCTAACATTAGTATGTTAACATGTTAGTATGTTGTTAACATGCTAACATTAGTATGTTAACATGTTAATGTTAGTATGTTGTTAACATGCTAACATGTGTATGTTGTTAACATGCTAACATTAGTATGTTAACATGTTAGTATGTTGTTAACATGCTAACATTAGTATGTTAACATGTTAATGTTAGTATGTTGTTAACATGCTAACATTTGTATGTTGTTAACATGCTAACATTAGTATGTTAACATGTTAGTATGTTGTTAACATGCTAACATTAGTATGTTAACATGTTAATGTTAGTATGTTGTTAACATTAGTATGTTAACATTAGTATGTTGTTAACATGCTAACATTAGTATGTTAACATGTTAATGTTAGTATGTTGTTAACATGCTAACATTAGTATGTTAACATGCTAGCATTAGTATGTTAACATGTTAACGTTAACATGTTAACGTTAGTATGTTGTTAACATGCTAACATTAGTATGTTGTTAAAATGCCAACGTTAGTATGTTAACAACACACTAACTTTTTTGAGCTATTTTTACACTTAGTCACATAACTTGGTACGGCACACAATACCCTTTTTAATGCTAACATTAGCGTGCTACCTTTTTTTTTTAAAGCTAATTTCTAGTTGTACACCTTAGCCATAGAACTTGGTAAGTAACAAATGCTAACACGCTAACAGTTAACATGTTTTTCATGCAAACGTTAGCATTGGCAAATATATATTTATAAATAAATAGTTCCTTAAAATATTTTTTTCCAATTAATTAGTTCCTTGGTTTCTATGGCAACACCTAAGTTAGTGTGCTGTGTAAAGAAACTCCACTTAAGAGTTTACCACTTTAATATTAAAGCAGAGAAGGTCATGTTTTGGCTACACAAGCTCCTCCCACATGTTTGGTGTCATTAGCTGTTGTTGACTTCCGGAAGAATCACAATTAAATGATAAATATTCACATTGATATATATATATATATTACTTTTTCAAACTAAACTTATATAGAATATTTGACAACATTCCGGCAGGAGGGGGCGGGGCTTATCTGTGTTTGGCAAATGATGTCATTCCACAAGTTGGCCTGCAGGTGGTACGAGATGGCGGTACTTCAGAAACGTGACGGAGGAGTCTGACAAACGCTGACGCAGCAAGATGGAGGAGCAAAGGCAGAAAGGTTAAATCCTGGAGGGAGAGGAGAGGATGAAAAGATGTCCTTCACGCACACGCTGGTGCAAGGGCGCCACCCTGCAGCGGGGTGTGGCTACTGCAGGTATCTGTACACCTTGAAGCAGTGGTTGCCGGAGTCGGCCACGGCCACGTTACCGTCCGACGTGAGGGCGAGACCTTGTGGGCCGTACAGAGGGTCCGCTGAAGTGTTGATGTAAGACAGGAAGGAACCTGTGCTGTCAAACACCTGACACACAAACACACACCTCAGTTACACACTACTCTCACCTACGTGCAAAGGAGGATCCACACTTCAAATTCAAAGCATACGGAGGCCATTTTGATATTTATCTTTTTCAAATCTAATGCAATAATGCATGCCTGACGGTTAAAGTGTTTAGATGGAGACAGGTGTGGACAATAGATGGAGACAGGTGTGGACAATATTGGAGACGCTTGTCCCCACACTAAAAGTAAACAGCGAAGGAGAAAACTATTGGATGTTTTGCAGCAGCTGATGTGTCGTGAACGTTGTCACAACTTGTTTATAAAGTCTTTACTTTGTTTACTGGGATGTAAAAGCAAACAGTTGAAATGTAACAAGAAAAGGTGCAAAAGTTGACTAATAACACAAAGCTGCTATGTAGGCTGTTTTTGACTTTAAAACTGTCATTATGCAAATAATAATGAATCAAAATTAACGTTATGGATTATTGACCAATTCAAAGCTTCAATCAAATATTCCACTTTGCAATACTTTTGGGGGAAATATTGCATATTGTGTGTGTTTGACAGTAAAAAAAAACAAGCTAAAAGTGCATGTAAACAAAATCCACAAAATAATACAAACTTATAATTGACAGATAGATCTGAAGTTGATCAAAGTAAAACAATATATATTTATGACTTATTTTAAAAACTTATCAGTGGGGTCTTCTTGTATCCTCCAAAAATGTTTTAAATTGCTCAAAAAAGAATAATGAATTAAAATCAATGTTATGAATTATTGACATATTTACAACTTCAATTAATTCACATCAAATATTCAACTTTGAGGTAAAATATTGCATATTTTGTGTTTTTACCATAAAACCAAGGTTTTGACAAAAGGGCATGAACTATTAAAAAAAAAAAAAATCTTTGTTATATTGACAGATAAGTTGATCTGGAGATTTTAGCATTGAATAATAAAAATAATAATATATGACTTATTGTTCAACATTTTTTATGACTGAGGGTTAAAAATAATCTTTATATTGTAACGGTTTTGAAAATAAACATCAAAATGGCCCCTGCATGCTTTCATTTGTCAGTGAGTGGAAAAAGTTTGGACACTCCTACTGTAAAACATTTTTTTTCTGCTCAAACTATGAAAATATATCCAAAATTAAAAATTCATACTTTGCAAAAAATGTGTTTATCGCTGTTAATTGGTTCTGGACATGCCAGCGCTAAAGGAAGGATTACTTTACTATTTTTGCTAAATTATACGTGTTCCTTATTTATAGTAATCAATGTGAGTACAATTCAAAGCCTACAATGTAGTTTATTCATCAATAGCTAGAACATATGTAAACATATCTACATACTATTAAACTACTAACAAAAAAGTTTTATTTGGCAAAAAGGGGATGTAATAAAAAAAACATTAAAAAAATAGTTATTTTTTAAACTATGAGTGGGGCCCTTTTGTATCCCCAGGAATTTAAGTGGGATTTTTTTAAACCGTCATTGTTCAAAAAATAATATTGAATCAATGTTGTTATGAATTATTGAGCTCTTTAATATAATACAAATATATATATGGCTTATTTTTTATTTTTGTATGACTGAGGGTTAAATAGAATCTATGTATTGCATTGGTTTTGAAAATGAAAAAACAAAGCATTGAACATTTTTCATATATATATATATATTTATTTTCTTCTTTTTTTTCCCAGTGGAAAAAGTTTGGACACTCCTGCTGTAAAACTTTTTTTTTTCTTTTCAAACTATGAAAATATATCCAAAATTAATCATTCATACTTTGCAAAAAATGTGTTAATCGCAGGCATGTCCAGAACCAATTAACAGCGCTAAAGGAAGGATTACTTGACTAGTTTTGGCTAAATTATACTTGTTCCTTATTTAATAAACAATGTGAGTACAATTCAAAGCCTACAATGTAGTTTATTCGTCAATAGCTAGAACATATGTAAACATATGTACATACTAATAAACTACTACAATGTAGTAACATATTCCATATAGTAAGTAAATAAATTACTATTAAACTACAGAAATGTAGTTTAATAGTTCACTTACCCAGGAACTGCATTGTACGTGTGCTTTCTTTTGACTGTACATGTACTGTAAATGTATACTGTATTTATATTATTCACATGTGAATAATGCTGTATAATACTGTATTTATATTATTCACATGTGAATAAAGCTGTATAATAGACTGTATTTGTTATTCACATGTAAAAAATACCTAAGTGTTTATTGTCTATTGTGAGCGAACTGTGGTGCTGAATCTCCCCCAGATATCAATAAAGTACTTTCTATTCTGTTCTATACTAAACTACTACCTGTAGTAATAATACTGCATAGTTTACCCAGTACATGGAAGAAATGTACACACTAAGTACTGCAAAGTAGGAGATATACACTGTGTACACAATGATTGGTGAGCAATTAGCAATATACTAACAAGTACAGTACTTCATCATATTGATAAATATATGCAGTATATGAAACCAAAGAAAAAGCTAGTGGTAGTATTGCAGTATGACAGTACTTGGTAGTATTGCAGTATGACAGTACTTGGTAGTATTGCAGTATGAGAGTACTTGGTAGTATTGCAGTATGCCAGTACTTGGTAGTATTGCAGTATGCCAGTACTTGGTAGTATTGCAGTATGAGAGTACTTGGTAGTATTGCAGTATGAGAGTACTTGGTAGTATTGCAGTAAGAGAGTACTTGGTAGTATTGCAGTAAGAGAGTACTTGGTAGTATTGCAGTATGAGAGTACTTGGTAGTATTGCAGTATGACAGTACTTGTATTCTGCTGTTTCCCCAGTCGGCCACGATGATGTTTCCGTTGGCGTCCACCGCCACTCCCGTGGGGGCGTTGAATTGTCCATTTCCTTCGCCGTGAGAGCCGAACTTGAACAGGAACTCTCCGTCGGCGCTGTACACCTTGCAACATAAACATACCTATTTTTGTAGTATTTTTACTGACATTATTATCACTGGTAATGCTGCTATGATGCTACGGCAACACCGCTGGGACATTCGCCCTGCCCGCATGTTAGCCCGAATGCTAGCATGTTTATTAGCCTGAATGCTAGCATGTTTATCAGCCTGAATGCTAGCATGTTTATCAGCCTGGATGCTAGCATGTATATTCATAGACATCTTATAAGTAGACGCAGCACTGGCTGCTGTGACGCGAGAAATTGGGCCGCCATCTTGAAGTGGTGACGAGGAGCCGGCGAGCAGCCTAAACCGACAGTTGACAGGTAGAAAACAAAGATGGTGTTCAGCGTTTTCCCGCTCAAATGAGCGGACTGTTGAAAACAGGAATCAGGGGATTACTTTTCACAAGTAAGATTTAACATTAACGTACTATTGGTTGTATTTTGTGAAAAGAATATTAGCACAGAGTTGAGAAGGAGCAAAGATCTTCAATAGTACTGAAATTGTCGCCGCTAGCAAACAAGAGTATGAATATAATATAATTGCTTGTCAATGAAATTAATTACATTTAAACCTATGAAATGTTCTATTTTGTCAGAATGCACCAGAATGCTTCATTTGTATGAGAAAATCCCAAAGAACTCTTCTGGGGGAGGATGACCCCCCTACAGGGGTTTGCTTTACAAACTTTCAGCCCCACCTAAAACTAAATTCACCAGCCGCCCCTGATTATGATGCATTCTCATTTTAGGCAAAGTATAAGACAATACTTTCTTAACAGTATAATTGTAACCAGGAATAAGTCTTCAAGTAACAATATTCAAATACTAACATTGTTGGGTAAGACAGAATTTGGTTTTATTCTGAATCCAGTGAAACAGATCGGTTGTTTTAGCTGATATAAAGACTTTCAGGTGTTTATATATGTTTATGTTGAAGTATTTGATATAAAGACTTTCAGGTGTTCATATATGTTTATGTTGAAGTATTTGATATAAAGACTTTCAGGTGTTCATATATGTTTATGTTGAAGTATTTGATATAAAGACTTTCAGGTGTTCATATATGTTTATGTTGAAGTATTTGATATAAAGACTTTCAGGTGTTTATATATGTTTATGTTGAAGTATTTGATATAAAGACTTTCAGGTGTTTATATATGTTTATGTTGAAGTATTTGATATAAAGACTTTCAGGTGTTCATATATGTTTATGTTGAAGTATTTGATATAAAGACTTTCAGGTGTTCATATATGTTTATGTTGAAGTATTTGATATAAAGACTTTCAAGTGTTCATATATGTTTATGTTGAAGTATTTGATATAAAGACTTTCAGGTGTTCATATATGTTTATGTTGAAGTATTTGATATAAAGACTTTCAGGTGTTCATATATGTTTATGTTGAAGTATTTGATATAAAGACTTTCAGGTGTTCATATATGTTTATGTTGAAGTATTTGATATAAAGACTTTCAGGTGTTCGTATATGTTTATGTTGAAGTATTTGGCAGACGCTTTTATCCAAAGCAACATACATAAAAAATACATATAAAACAATCACCGTAAACATTATCATTTAAGGGAAGAATGTAATAGAAAATATCAATACAAAGTGTCAAGACAGAATAAACTCTGCTGCTACTGCAGCAACAGCGATACAGTCTATAGGTCCCTAAGATATATATAGAGATGTCCGATATTAACGGCCGATAAATGCTTTAAAATGTAATATCGGAAATTATCGGTATCGTTTTTTAAAATTTGTATTTAATTTTATTTATTTATTTATTAAATCGACATAAAAAACACAAGATACACTTACAATTAGTGCACCAACCCAAAAAACCTCCCTCCCCCATTTACACTCATTCACACAAAAGGGTTGTTTCTTTCTGTTATTAATATTCTGCTTCCTACATTATATATCAATACAGTCTGCAAGGGATACAGTCCGTAAGCACACATGATTGTGCGTGCTGCTGCTCCAATAATAGTACTAACCTTTTACATTAATTTTACTCATTTTCATTAATTACTAGTTTCTTTTTTTATTCAAAAAAATGTTTTTAATTGATTTATCTTATTTTATTAATTTAAAAAAAAAAAAGTACCTTATCTTCACCATACCTGGTTGTCCAAATTAGGCATAATAATGTCTTAATTCCACGACTGTATATATATATATATATATCGGTATCGGTAATTGAGAGTTGGACAATATCGGAATATCGGCAAAAAAGCCATTATTGGACATCCCTAGATATATAGATATCTAATGTATTCATACATTGTTTATGTAGGATATAGGCATGTATACAGGTATGTGTACAGCTCTGGTAATGGCTACATTCGCACCCACCTGCACAAATGTACTTCAAACTGTACCAATCAAAATAAATATGACTTTTTTTTGTTTACTAGGGCATGCATATATAAAATGCATTAGTTTGACAATTTAAAATCAACGATAATAAAAAGGAGATGCTTGGAAATAGCATAAAAATGCCCCAAAAACTTGGAAAAACGCGATTCATGGCGTTACTTTTTGGTGTAACCATCATGAGCTTCTGTTCAGGTATATTTCTTTTATATTTTGATAAATCATCATATTTATGTATTACTAAATTTAAATAGGCATTGATCAATCTTTAAGCTGTGTGTGTTTGATTTCAGTTTGCTTTTGACATCTTATTTAGAATTGTAGTTGAAACTTTTACAACCTTGGGTTGCGCTCATGATGGCGTAACCAAACTAGATTTCATTTAATGATCTTATTTTGAATATTTATTCCCTTTTTTACATTTAGTATATTTAAATATTCATTTATAAACATTGAATACATTTTAAATATCAATAAAATGCAATGGCCTTCATCTTATAAGGTAATGTTTAGTTACACCAAGTCATGAGCGTAACACTAAGTTTCATCACTTTGACTTGTAATATCTCTCATTCTGGTGGTGTTTTATGCTTTTTTCTTTTTGGAACATGTACTATACATATAATACAATAAAGTCCCATATAAAATTATGTTTCTAGCAATACTTTAATTTTGCCTTTGAAAGCAACACTTCAATGTCCATTAGTGGAGCTGTACACATATATAACCTAATCATATTGTTTCTTCAATTTAAAAATAGCTGACCGTTTTTGTTCCCCATTCTGTGGGATTATATTCCCAGTTTTGATCTCGGACGTCTGGTCACTTATAGCATATAAGAATATTCTATTACTGTTAAGCAAACTATGAATAATAAAACATGTGTCCTTTATCATAGCTACAGGTATGACCAAAAAAAAGCGTGTGAAAATCAGTGGTATTCAGTGAGGTAAAATGAATTAAATGCGCTGAGAGTTCATTGCTCCTGCCAAATGAATTGCACTGAGTGGAGCAGATCACCACTCCAAGATGGCGGCCCCGCGTCTCGTCAGCGCCAGTAGGCAGTAGCGCTCCATGCTGCGTACCCTTATAAGATGTCTATGTTTATATTATGGCCTGGATGCTAGCATGTATATTAGCCTGAATGCTAGCATGTTTATTAGCCTGAATGCTAGCATGTTTATGTTAAATGTATGTTTATTTCACGAAAAAGACAGAAATGGACACATGTTTGGTGCACAATAGCGAGGTTTATGAGGACAATGATAAAGCGATATAATGGAGAATATTCTAGAACATGTATTTGTCGTACACGGTCTCGGCCGCTTCGATACTTTTTTTTTTTTAGCAAACTTGTCTCACAGTAAATAAATAGAAAGGCGTCTAAAACGGCTGATTTAGTTAAAAAGTATTCGTCCTTACCTTCACCGAGTGGTTGTGGAAGTCCGTCACTATGATCTCGTTCTTGTTGTTGACGGCGACAAAGTGCGGACCTGAGTGCAGAACGTGAGAGACAGTAGAATGTTCTAGAACACGTAGCGTGACAATTAGAAAACAGAGCGCTCTGATTGGCTGAGAGGAATGCTGTTTATGGAGAATGTTCTAGAACATGTAGCATGATTATTGGCTAGCTCGCTAAAGGAGCGCTCTGATTGGCTGAGAGGAGCGCCGTCATGGAGAATGTTCTAGAACATTCTATTAGCTCGCTAGCTATTGTTTGTCAACATTATTATGCGCCAAGCCAATTTTTTTTACTACATAAATGTCGTTTCATGAAAGTAAGACCTACATTTTCTAATAATTTAATTAAATTAAATCTTGGAACATGATGAAAAATACAAAAGCCCTTAAACTGATTTCGTTATTGCAGAAATTTAAAGTGAATTAGAGTAGCCATTTTTTGGTCTGTTTGAATTTTGTATCTTATCCTGTTTTTGTATTATTATTATTATTATTTATTATTATTTTTATATTCCATTTGTATTTGCTTTTGTTTACTTTCCTCTACATGTTTTTTGAAAGACAGTATTGTTTATTAAAAACAAACAATACAAAACAAAACCAAAATAGCTAGCTATTGGCCGAGAGGAGCGCAGTCATGGAGAATGTTCTAGAACATGTAGCATGACTATTAGCAAAAAAAATAAAATAAAAAAATAAATAAAAAATTAACAAAAATAAAAAATTATCAAAAATAACAATAAAAGAGTAAAACATTTTTAAAAAAGCATGACTATTAGCTAGCTAGTTATTGTTTGTCAACATTATTATGCGCCAAGCCAAATTGTTTACTACATAAATGTCGATTCATGAAAGTAAAAGCTACATTTTCTAATTGGCTTAATAATTTAATTTAATTAAATCTTGGAAAATGGTTAAAAATACAAAAACCCTTAAGTTGATTTCGTTATTGCAGAAATTTAAAGTGAATTGGATTAGCCATTTTTTTGTCTGTTTGAATTTTGTATCTTATCCTATTTTTTTAATTATTATTATTTATTATTATTTTTATATTCTATTTCTATTTGCTTTAGTTTTCTTTCCTCTACATGTTTTGTGAAAGACAGTATTGTTTATTAAAAACAAACAAAAAAAAATAGCTAGCTAGCTAATAGAACGCTCTGATTGGCCGAGAGGAACGCCGTCATGGAGAATGTTCTAGAACATGTAGCATGACTATTAGCAAAAAAATATATATAAATAAAAAAAAATAATAATAAAATAAAAAAAGCATGACTATTAGCTAGCTAGCTATTGTTTGTCAACATTATTATGCGCCAAGCCAATTTTTTTTACTACATAAATGTCGATTCATGAAAGTAAAAGCTATATTTTCTAATTGGCTTAATAATTTAATTAAATCAAATCTTGGAAAATGATTAAAAATACAAAAGCCCTTAAATTGATTTCGTTATTGCAGAAATTTAAAGAAAATAGGATTAGCCATTTTTTTGTCTGTTTGAATTTTGTATCTTATCCTATTTTTTTAATTATTATTATTTATTATTATTTTTATATTCTATTTGTATTTGCTTTAGTTTTCTTTCCTCTACATGTTTTGTGAAAGACAGTATTGTTTATTAAAAACAAACAAAACAAAACAAAAAAAAATAGCTAGCTAGCTAATAGAACGCTCTGATTGGCCGAGAGGAACGCCATCATGGAGAATGTTCTAGAACATGTAGCATGACTATTAGCAAAAAAAAATAAAAAAATAAATAAAAATAATAATAAAATAAAAAAAGCATGACTATTAGCTAGCTAGCTATTGTTTGTCAACATTATTATGCGCCAAGCCAATTTTTTTTACTACATAAATGTCGATTCATGAAAGTAAAAGCTACATTTTCTAGTTGGCTTAATAATTTAATTAAATTAAATCTTGGAAAATGGTTAAAAATACAAAAACCCTTAAATTGATTTCGTTATTGCAGAAATTTAAAGTGAATTAGATAAGCATTTTTTTTGTCTGTTTGAATTTTGTATCTTATCCTATTTTTTAATTATTATTATTTATTATTATTTTTATATTATATTTGTATTTGCTTCAGTTTTCTTTCCTCTACATGTTTTGTGAAAGACAACATCGTTTATTAAAAACAAACAAAACAAAACAAAAACAAAAAATAGCTAGCTAATAGAACGCTCTGATTGGCCGAGAGGAACGCCGTCATGGAGAATGTTCTAGAACATGTAGCATGACTATTAGCAAAAAAATATATATAAATAAATAAAAATAATAATAAAATAAAAAAAGCATGACTATTAGCTAGCTAGCTATTGTTTGTCAACATTATTATGCGCCAAGCCAATTTTTTTTACTACATAAATGTCGATTCATGAAAGTAAAAGCTATATTTTCTAATTGGCTTAATAATTTAATTAAATCAAATCTTGGAAAATGATTAAAAATACAAAAGCCCTTAAATTGATTTCGTTATTGCAGAAATTTAAAGAAAATAGGATTAGCCATTTTTTTGTCTGTTTGAATTTTGTATCTTATCCTATTTTTTTAATTATTATTATTTATTATTATTTTTATATTCTATTTGTATTTGCTTTAGTTTTCTTTCCTCTACATGTTTTGTGAAAGACAGTATTGTTTATTAAAAACAAACAAAACAAAACAAAAAAAAATAGCTAGCTAGCTAATAGAACGCTCTGATTGGCCGAGAGGAACGCCATCATGGAGAATGTTCTAGAACATGTAGCATGACTATTAGCAAAAAAAATTAAAAAAATAAATAAAAATAATAATAAAATAAAAAAAGCATGACTATTAGCTAGCTAGCTATTGTTTGTCAACATTATTATGCGCCAAGCCAATTTTTTTTACTACATAAATGTCGATTCATGAAAGTAAAAGCTACATTTTCTAGTTGGCTTAATAATTTAATTAAATTAAATCTTGGAAAATGGTTAAAAATACAAAAACCCTTAAATTGATTTCGTTATTGCAGAAATTTAAAGTGAATTAGATAAGCATTTTTTTTGTCTGTTTGAATTTTGTATCTTATCCTATTTTTTAATTATTATTATTTATTATTATTTTTATATTATATTTGTATTTGCTTCAGTTTTCTTTCCTCTACATGTTTTGTGAAAGACAACATCGTTTATTAAAAACAAACAAAACAAAACAAAAACAAAAAATAGCTAGCTAATAGAACGCTCTGATTGGCCGAGAGGAACGCCGTCATGGAGAATGTTCTAGAACATGTAGCATGACTATTAACAAAAATATATATATAAATAAATAAAAATAATAATAAAATAAAAAAATTAAAAAAGCATGACTATTAGCTAGCTAGCTATTGTTTGTCAACATTATTATGCGCCAAGCCAATTTTTTTTACTACATAAATGTCGATTCATGAAAGTAAAAGCTACATTTTCTAATTGGCTTAATAATTTAATTAAATCAAATCTTGGAAAATGATTAAAAATACAAAAGCCCTTAAATTGATTTCGTTATTGAAGAAATTTAAAGTGAATTAGATTAGCCTTTTTTTTGTCTGTTTGAATTTTGTATCTTATCCTATTTTTTTATTATTATTTATTATTATTTTTATATTCTATTTGTATTTGCTTCAGTTTTCTTTCCTCTACATGTTTTGTGAAAGACAACATTGTTTATTAAAAAAAATAAAAATAAAATAAAAAATAGCTAGCTAATAGAACGCTCTGATTGGCCGAGAGGAGCGCCGTCATGGAGAATGTTCTAGAACATGTAGCATGACTATTAGCAAAAATAAATAAATAAATAAATAATAATAAAACTTTTTTTTTTAAACAATTAAAAAAGCATGACTATTAGCTAGCTAGCTAATGTTTCTCAACATTATTATGCACCAAGCCAATTTTTTTACTACATAAATGTCGATTCATGAAAGTAAAAGCTACATTTTCCTAATTGGCTTAATAATTTAATTGAAATCAAATCTTGGAAAATGATTAAAAATACAAAAGCCCTTAAATTGATTTCGTTATTACAGACATTTACAGTGAATTAGATTAGCCTTTTTTGTCTGTTGGAATTTTGTATCTTATCCTATTTTTTCAATTATTATTATTTATTATTATTTTTATATTCTATTTGTGTTTTCTTTCCCCTACATGTTTTGTGAAAGACAACATCGTTTATTAAAAACAAACAAAACAAAACAAAAACAAAAAATAGCTAGCTAATAGAACGCTCTGATTGGCCGAGAGGAACGCCGTCATGGAGAATGTTCTAGAACATGTAGCATGACTATTAGCAAAAAAATATATATAAATAAATAAAAGTAATAATAAAATAAAAAAAATAAAAAAAGCATGACTATTAGCTAGCTAGCTATTGTTTGTCAACATTATTATGCGCCAAGCCAATTTTTTTTACTACATAAATGTCGATTCATGAAAGTAAAAGCTACATTTTCTAATTGGCTTAATAATTTAATTAAATCATATCTTGGAAAATGATTAAAAATACAAAAGCCCTTAAATTGATTTCGTTATCGAAGAAATTTAAAGTGAATTAGATTAGCCTTTTTTTTGTCTGTTTGAATTTTGTATCTTATCCTATTTTTTTATTATTATTTATTATTATTTTTATATTCTATTTGTATTTGCTTCAGTTTTCTTTCCTCTACATGTTTTGTGAAAGACAACATTGTTTATTAAAAAAAAAAAAAAAAATAGCTAGCTAATAGAACGCTCTGATTGGCCGAGAGGAGCGCCGTCATGGAGAATGTTCTAGAACATGTAGCATGACTATTAGCAAAAAGAAATAATAATAAAACTTTTTTTTTAAACAATTAAAAAAGCATGACTATTAGCTAGCTAGCTAATGTTTCTCAACATTATTATGCACCAAGCCAATTTTTTTACTACATAAATGTCGATTCATGAAAGTAAAAGCTACATTTTCCTAATTGGCTTAATAATTTAATTGAAATCAAATCTTGGAAAATGATTAAAAATACAAAAGCCCTTAAATTCATTTCGTTATTACAGACATTTACAGTGAATTAGATTAGCCTTTTTTTTCTGTTGGAATTTTGTATCTTATCCTATTTTTTTAATTATTATTATTTATTATTATTTTTATATTCTATTTGTATTTGCTTTAGTTTTCTTTCCTCTACATGTTTTGTGAAAGACAACATTGTTTATTAAAAACAAACAAAACAAAACAAAACAAAAAAAAAGCTAGCTAATAGAATGCTCTGATTGGCCGAGAGGAGCGCCGTCATGGAGAATGTTCTAGAACATGTAGCATGACTATTAGCAAAAAAAACAAAATAAATAAATTAAATTAAATTAAATAAATAAATAACAATAAAAAAATATTTAAAATATTTTAAAATAAATAAATAAAATTAAATTAAAAAAAAAACATGACTATTAGCTAGCTAGTTATTGTTTGTCAACATTATTATGCGCCAAGCCGAATTTTTTACTACATAAATGTCGATTCATGAAAGTAAAAGCTACATTTTCTAGTTGGCTTAATCATTTAATTAAATTAAATCTTGGAAAATTATGAAAAATACAAAAACCCTTAAATTGATTTCGTTATTGCAGAAATTTAAAGTGAATTAGATTAGCTTTTCTTTGTCTGTTTGAATTTTGTCTCTTATCCTATTTTTGTATTATTATTATTTATTATCATTTTATATTCTATTTGTATTTGCTTTAGTTTTCTTTCCTCTACATGTTTTGTGAAAGACAGTATTGTTTATTAAAAACAAACAAAATAAACAAAAAAATAAATAGCTAGCTAGCTAATAGAATGCTCTGATTGGCCGAGAGGAACGCCGTCATGGAGAATGTTCTAGAACATGTAGCATGACTATTAGCAAGAAAAATAAATAAAAATAAAAACAAAAACCAAACAAAAAAATAAATAAAATTAATAAATAAAAATTAAAAACAATTAAAAAAGCATGACTATTAGCTAGCTAGCTAATGTTTCTCAACATTATTATGCGCCAAGCCAATTTTCTTACTACATAAATGTCGATTCATGAAAGTAAAAGCTACATTTTCTAATTGGCTTAATAATTTCATTGAAATGAAATCTTGGAAAATGATTTTTTTTTTAAAAAGCCCTTAAATTGATTTCGTTATTGCAGACATTTAAAGTGAATTAGATTAGCCATTTTTTTGTCTGTTTGAATTTTGTATCTTATCCTATTTTTTTGTATTATTACTTTTTTTATATTCTATTTGTATTTGCTTTAGTTTTCTTTCCTCTACATGTTTTGTGAAAGACAGTATTGTTTATTAAAAACAATTTTAATAAACAATTTACGATTTACTGTAAAATTGTTACCATGTTATCATGGTAACAATTTTGCAGCGATCGGATTGTCAGATCTTTCAAATTAATTTCAAAACACTTCATGACGTCTAGCGGGTCAAATTGAAAGACACCGCTGCTCTATGGAAATAATGTTGCAATTTCTAATACCAACAAAGCAAACGAGACAAACACTTCATCGTAAGTAAAGTAATGCTCCAATTTTCCAAAAATGTGCTAGCTTGATGCTAATATGCGTTGGCTTTGCAATTGACATGCTATGATTAGCATTAGTGAATTTACATGGCGATTTCAGCACCTCCAAAACTGTTAATGAAAACTAAGATGCACGTTACAATCAAACCGCTGGCGCGTAATAAGTACGATACTTACAGCATCAACACTTTTTAGGGCGCAACAAAAACCACAACACCCCATACTGCAAACTATACACCACTGCCAACTGACGCCTGGACTTGCAACTGTAATTGCAACTTATTGTATTACTTGCAAGTCAAACTCAGAAATGTGATAACAAAACAAGACAGCAGTTATCATAATCAGCTCATTTTTAAATGTTACAATAAAAAACAATGAATAATCGGTACAGTATCGGTTCAAATGTGATCAATACCCATCCCGTCCGTCTGGCATGGAATTAGCAATCAAGGGATTACATTTTCAACTTGATTTATCTAAACTATAAATAAGTATTACAACTTTTCTTATAAAATGATTTCATTTAATGTATTTGAACATTTTTCCTCATTAAATTTGAACTTTATTCTACCAGAATGACCTTTTATGTATTTTTTAAAATTATTTAATTACACCTATTACAAAAATTGTATTCATCAAACTTTATCCTTCTCAAATGAACTTTTATTTCCGATTTTACTCAATTTTTTTTCCCAGAATATTAAATCTTAATATTAAAACCTGCATTTTTCTAACTATTATGTCTCTTGTAAAATAATTTAATTATGCCTAGTACAAAAATAAAAATATTTTTATTCATCAAACTTTATCCTTCTTAAATGAACTCTTATTTCCGATTTTACTCCATTTTTTTGCAAAATATAAAATCTTATTAAAACCTGCATCTTTCTAACTATTATGTCTCTTGTAAAATGATTTAGTTACACCTATTACAAAAATAAAATTATTTTTATTCATCAAACTTTATCCTTCTCAAATTAACTTTTATTTCCCATTTTACTAAATGTATTTTTTTGCAAAATATTCAATCTTAATATTTAAACCTGCATCTTTCTAACTATTATGTCTCTTGTAAAATTATTTAATTACACCTATTGCAAAAATAAAATTATTTTTATTCATCAAACTTTATCCTTCTCAAATGAACTTTTATTTCCAATTTTACTCCATTTTTTTTGCAAAATAATACATCTTAATATCAAAACCTGCACCTTTCTAACTATTGTCTTTTGTAAAACTATTTAATTACGCTCATTACAAAAATAAAATTATTTTTATTCATCAAACTTTATCCTTCTCAAATGAACTTTTGTTTCCAATTTTACTCCATTTTTCTTGCCAAATATTACATTATAATATTAAAACTTGCATCTTTCTAACTATTATGTGTCTTGTAAAATTATTTAATTACAACTTATTACTAAAATAAAATTCTTCTTTTTATTCATCAAACTTTATCCTTCTCGAATGAACTTATATTTCCCATTTGACTCAATTTTCCTTGCAAAATATTAGCATTTTAATATTAAAATTTGCATCTTTCTAACTATTATGTGTCTTGTAAAATTATTTAATTACAACTTATTACTAAAATAAATTCTTGTTTTTATTCATCAAACTTTATCCTCCTTTTATGTCCGATTTTACTAATTATTTTTTTTTCAAAATCTTAATATTTAAACCTGCACCTTTCTAACTATTGTCTCTTGTAAAATTATTTAATTACACCCATTACAAAAATAAAATTATTTTTATTCATCAAACTTTATCCTTCTCAAATGAACTTTTGTTTCCAATTTTACTCCATTTTGCTTGCCAAATATTACATTATAATATTAAAACTTGCATCTTTCTAACTATTATGTGTCGTGTAAAATTATTTAATTACAACTTATTACTAAAATAAAATTCTTCTTTTTATTCATCAAACTTTATCCTTCTCGAATGAACTTATATTTCCCATTTGACTCAATTTTCCTTGCAAAATATTACATTTTAATATTAAAACTTGCATCTTTCTAACTATTATGTGTCTTGTAAAATTATTTAGTTATACCCATTACAAAAATAAATTCTTCTTTTTATTCATCAAACTTTATCTTCCTTTTATGTCCGATTTTACTAATTTTTTTTTTTTGCAAAATCTTAATATTTAAACCTGCACCTTTCTAACTATTGTCTCTTGTAAAATTATTTAATTACACCCATTACAAAAATAAATTTATTTTTATTCATCAAACTTTATCCTTCTCAAATGAACTTTTGTTTCCAATTTTACTAAATTTTTCTTGCAAAATATTACATTATAATATTAAAACTTGCATCTTTCTAACTATTATGTGTCTTGTAAAATTATTTAATTACAACTTATCACTAAAATAAAATTCTTCTTTTTATTCATCAAACTTTATCCTTCTCGAATTAACTTATATTTCCCATTTGACTCAATTTTCCTTGCAAAATATTAGCATTTTAATATTAAAACTTGCATCTTTCTAACTATTATGTGTCTTGTAAAATTATTTAGTTATACCCATTACAAAAATAAATTCTTTTTATTCATCAAACTTTATCCTCCTTTCATGTCCGATTTTACTAATTATTTTTTTTGCAAAATCTTAATATTTAAACCTGCACCTTTCTAACTATTGTCTCTTGTAAAATTATTTAATTACACCCATTACAAAAATACAATTATTTTTATTCATCAAACTTTATCCTTCTCAAATGAACTTTTGTTTCCAATTTTACTCCAATTTTCTTGCCAAATATTACATTATAATATTAAAACTTGCATCTTTCTAACTATTATGTGTCTTGTAAAATTATTTAATTACAACTTATTACTAAAATAAAATTCTTCTTTTTATTCATCAAACTTTATCCTTCTCGAATGAACTTATATTTCCCATTTGACTCAATTTTCCTTGCAAAATATTACATTTTAATATTAAAACTTGCATCTTTCTAACTATTATGTGTCTTGCAAAATTATTTAGTTATACCCATTACAAAAATAAATTCTTCTTTTTATTCATCAAACTTTATCCTCCTTTTATGTCTGATTTTACTAAAAAAAATTTTGTGCAAAATCTTAATATTTAAACCTGCACCTTTCTAACTATTGTCTCTTGTAAAATTATTTAATTACACCGATTACAAAAATAAAATTATTTTTATTCATCAAACTTTATCCTTCTCAAATGAACTTTTGTTTCCAATTTTACTCCATTTTTCTTGCAAAATATTACATAATATTAAAACTTGCATCTTTCTAACTATTATGTGTCTTGTAAAATTATTTAATTACAACTTATTACTAAAATAAAATTCTTCTTTTTATTCATCAAACTTTATCCTTCTCGAATGAACTTATATTTCCCATTTGACTAAATTTTCCTTGCAAAATATTACATTTTAATATTAAAACTTGCATCTTTCTAACTATTATGTGTCTTGTAAAATTATTTAATTACAACTTATTACAAAAATAAAATTATTTTTATTCATCAAACTTTATCCTTCTCAAATGAACTTTTGTTTCCAATTTTACTAAATTTTTCTTGCAAAATATTACATTATAATATTAAAACTTGCATCTTTCTAACTATTATGTGTCTTGTAAAATTATTTAATTACAACTTATTACTAAAATAAAATTCTTCTTTTTATTCATCAAACTTTATCCTTCTCGAATGAACTTATATTTCCCATTTGACTCAATTTTCCTTGCAAAATATTACATTTTAATATTAAAACTTGCATCTTTCTAACTATTATGTGTCTTGTAAAATTATTTAGTTATACCCATTACAAAAATAAATTCTTCTTTTTATTCATCAAACTTTATCCTCCTTTTTGTCCGATTTTACTAAAAAAAAATTTTTGCAAAATCTTAATATTTAAATCTGCACCTTTCTAACTATTGTCTCTTGTAAAATTATTTAATTACACCCATTACAAAAATAAAATTATTTTTATTCATCAAACTTTATCCTTCTCAAATGAACTTTTGTTTCCAATTTTACTCCATTTTTCTTGCAAAATATTACATTATAATATTAAAACTTGCATCTTTCTAACTATTATGTGTCTTGTAAAATTATTTAATTACAACTTATTACTAAAAAAAATTCTTCTTTTTATTCATCAAACTTTATCCTCCTTTTATGTCCGATTTTACTAATTTTTTTTTTTTGCAAAATATTAATATTTAAACCTGCACCTTTCTAACTATTGTCTCTTGTAAAATTATTTAATTACACCCATTACAAAAATAAAATTATTTTTATTCATCAAACTTTATCCTTCTCAAATGAACTTTTGTTTCCAATTTTACTCCATTTTTCTTGCAAAATATTACATTATAATATTAAAACTTGCAACTTTCTAACTATTATGTGTCGTGTAAAATTATTTAATTACAACTTATTACTAAAATAAAATTCTTCTTTTTATTCATCAAACTTTATCCTTCTCGAATGAACTTATATTTCCCATTTGACTCAATTTTCCTTGCAAAATATTAGCATTTTAATATTAAAACTTGCATCTTTCTAACTATTATGTGTCTTGTAAAATTATTTAGTTATACCCATTACAAAAATTAATTCTTCTTTTTATTCATCAAACTTTATCCTCCTTTTATGTCCGATTTTACTAATTTTTTTTTGTGCAAAATCTTAATATTTAAACCTGCACCTTTCTAACTATTGTCTCTTGTAAAATTATTTAATTACACCCATTACAAAAATAAATTTATTCATCAAACTTTATCCTTCTCAAATGAACTTTTGTTTCCAATTTTACTAAATTTTTCTTGCAAAATATTACATTATAATATTAAAACTTGCATCTTTCTAACTATTATGTGTCGTGTAAAATTATTTAATTACAACTTATTACTAAAATAAAATTCTTCTTTTTATTCATCAAACTTTATCCTTCTCGAATGAACTTATATTTTCCATTTGACTCAATTTTCCTTGCAAAATATTACATTTTAATATTAAAACTTGCATCTTTCTAACTATTATGTGTCTTGCAAAATTATTTAGTTATACCCATTACAAAAATAAATTCTTCTTTTTATTCATCAAACTTTATCCTCCTTTTATGTCTGATTTTACTAATTTTTTTTTGTGCAAAATCTTAATATTTAAACCTGCACCTTTCTAACTATTGTCTCTTGTAAAATTATTTAATTACACCCATTACAAAAAGAAAATTATTTTTATTCATCAAACTTTATCCTTCTCAAATGAACTTTTGTTTCCAATTTTACTCCATTTTCCTTGCAAAATATTACATTTTAATATTAAAACTTGCATCTTTGTAGCTATTATGTGTCTTGTAAAATTATTTAATTACAACTTATTACTAAAATAAAATTCTTCTTTTTATTCATCAAACTTTATCCTTCTCGAATGAACTTATATTTCCCATTTGACTCAATTTTCCTTGCAAAATATTAGCATTTTAATATTAAAACTTGCATCTTTGTAACTATTATGTGTCTTGCAAAATTATTTAGTTATACCCATTACAAAAATAAATTCTTCTTTTTATTCATCAACTTTATCCTCCTTTTATGTCCGATTTTACTAATTTTTTTTTGCAAAATATTAATATTTAAACCTGCACCTTTCTAACTATTGTCTCTTGTAAAATTATTTAATTACACCCATTACAAAAATACAATTATTTTTATTCATCAAACTTTATCCTTCTCAAATGAACTTTTGTTTCCAAATTTACTCCATTTTTCTTGCCAAATATTACATTGTAATATTAAAACTTGCATCTTTCTAACTATTATGTGTCGTGTAAAATTATTTAATTACAACTTATTACTAAAATAAAATTCTTCTTTTTATTCATCAAACTTTATCCTTCTCGAATGAACTTATATTTCCCATTTGACTCAATTTTCCTTGCAAAATATTACATTTTAATATTAAAACTTGCATCTTTCTAACTATTATGTGTCTTGCAAAATTATTTAGTTATACCCATTACAAAAATAAATTCTTCTTTTTATTCATCAAACTTCATCCTCCTTTTATGTCTGATTTTACTAAAAAAAAATTTGTGCAAAATCTTAATATTTAAACCTGCACCTTTCTAACTATTGTCTCTTGTAAAATTATTTAATTACACCCATTACAAAAATAAAATTAATTTTATTCATCAAACTTTATCCTTCTCAAATGAACTTTTGTTTCCAATTTTACTCCATTTTTCTTGCAAAATATTACATTATAATATTAAAACTTGCATCTTTCTAACTATTATGTGTCTTGTAAAATTATTTAATTACAACTTATTACTAAAATAAAATTCTTCTTTTTATTCATCAAACTTTATCCTTCTCGAATGAACTTATATTTCCCATTTAACTAAATTTTCCTTGCAAAATATTACATTTTAATATTAAAACTTGCATCTTTCTAACTATTATGTGTCTTGTAAAATTATTTAATTACAACTTATTACAAAAATAAAATTATTTTTATTCATCAAACTTTATCCTTCTCAAATGAACTTTTGTTTCCAATTTTACTAAATTTTTCTTGCAAAATATTACATTATAATATTAAAACTTGCATCTTTCTAACTATTATGTGTCTTGTAAAATTATTTAATTACAACTTATTACTAAAATAAAATTCTTCTTTTTATTCATCAAACTTTATCCTTCTCGAATGAACTTATATTTCCCATTTGACTCAATTTTCCTTGCAAAATATTACATTTTAATATTAAAACTTGCATCTTTCTAACTATTATGTGTCTTGTAAAATTATTTAGTTATACCCATTACAAAAATAAATTCTTCTTTTTATTCATCAAACTTTATCCTCCTTTTTGTCCGATTTTACTAAAAAAAAATTTTTGCAAAATCTTAATATTTAAACCTGCACCTTTCTAACTATTGTCTCTTGTAAAATTATTTAATTACACCCATTACAAAAATAAAATTATTTTTATTCATCAAACTTTATCCTTCTCAAATGAACTTTTGTTTCCAATTTTACTCCATTTTTCTTGCAAAATATTACATTATAATATTAAAACTTGCAACTTTCTAACTATTATGTGTCGTGTAAAATTATTTAATTACAACTTATTACTAAAATAAAATTCTTCTTTTTATTCATCAAACTTTATCCTTCTCGAATGAACTTATATTTCCCATTTGACTTAATTTTCCTTGCAAAATATTAGCATTTTAATATTAAAACTTGCATCTTTCTAACTATTATGTGTCTTGCAAAATTATTTAGTTATACCCATTACAAAAATAAATTCTTCTTTTTATTCATCAAACTTTACCCTCCTTTTTGTCCGATTTTACTAAAAAAAAATTTGTGCAAAATCTTAATATTTAAACCTGCACCTTTCTAACTATTGTCTCTTGTAAAATTATTTAATTACGCTTATTACAAAAATAAAATTATTTTTATTCATCAAACTTTATCCTTCTCAAATGAACTTTTGTTTCCAATTTTTCTCCATTTTTCTTGCAAAATATTACATTATAATATTAAAACTTGCATCTTTCTAACTATTATGTGTCTTGTAATTAAATTATTTAATTACAACTTATTACTAAAATAAAATTCTTCTTTTTATTCATCAAACTTTATCCTTCTCGAATGAACTTATATTTCCCATTTGACTCAATTTTCCTTGCAAAATATTACATTTTAATATTAAAACTTGCATCTTTCTAACTATTATGTGTCTTGTAAAATTATTTAGTTATACCCATTACAAAAATAAATTCTTCTTTTTATTCATCAAACTTTATCCTCCTTTTTGTCCGATTTTACTAAAAAAATTTTTTTGCAAAATCTTAATATTTAAACCTGCACCTTTCTAACTATTGTCTCTTGTAAAATTATTTAATTACACCCATTACAAAAATAAAATTATTTTTATTCATCAAACTTTATCCTTCTCAAATGAACTTTTGTTTCCAATTTTACTCCATTTTTCTTGCAAAATATTACATTATAATATTAAAACTTGCATCTTTCTAACTATTATGTGTCGTGTAAAATTATTTAATTACAACTTATTACTAAAATAAAATTCTTCTTTTTATTCATCAAACTTTGTCCTTCTCGAATGAACTTATATTTCCCATTTGACTCAATTTTCCTTGCAAAATATTACATTTTAATATTAAAACTTGCATCTTTCTAACTATTATGTGTCTTGTAAAATTATTTAGTTATACCCATTACAAAAATAAATTCTTCTTTTTATTCATCAAACTTTATCCTACTTTTTGTCCGATTTTACTAAAAAAAAAATTGTGCAAAATCTTAATATTTAAACCTGCACCTTTCTAACTATTGTCTCTTGTAAAATTATTTAATTACGCTTATTACAAAAATAAAATTATTTTTATTCATCAAACTTTATCCTTCTCAAATGAACTTTTGTTTCCAATTTTACTCCATTTTTCTTGCAAAATATTACATTATAATATTAAAACTTGCATCTTTCTAACTATTATGTGTCTTGTAAAATTATTTAATTACAACTTATTACTAAAATAAAATTCTTCTTTTTATTCATCAAACTTTATCCTTCTCGAATGAACTTATATTTCCCATTTAACTAAATTTTCCTTGCAAAATATTACATTTTAATATTAAAACTTGCATCTTTCTAACTATTATGTGTCTTGTAAAATTATTTAATTACAACTTATTACAAAAATAAAATTATTTTTATTCATCAAACTTGATCCTTCTCAAATGAACTTTTGTTTCCAATTTTACTCCATTTTTCTTGCAAAATATTACATTATAATATTAAAACTTGCATCTTTCTAACTATTATGTGTCTTGTAAAATTATTTAATTACAACTTATTACTAAAATAAAATTCTTCTTTTTATTCATCAAACTTTATCCTTCTCGAATGAACTTATATTTCCCATTTGACTCAATTTTCCTTGCAAAATATTACATTTTAATATTAAAACTTGCATCTTTCTAACTATTATGTGTCTTGTAAAATTATTTAGTTATACCCATTACAAAAATAAATTCTTCTTTTTATTCATCAAACTTTATCCTCCTTTTTGTCCGATTTTACTAAAAAAATTTTTTTGCAAAATCTTAATATTTAAACCTGCACCTTTCTAACTATTGTCTCTTGTAAAATTATTTAATTACACCCATTACAAAAATAAAATTATTTTTATTCATCAAACTTTATCCTTCTCAAATGAACTTTTGTTTCCAATTTTACTCCATTTTTCTTGCAAAATATTACATTATAATATTAAAACTTGCAACTTTCTAACTATTATGTGTCGTGTAAAATTATTTAATTACAACTTATTACTAAAATAAAATTCTTCTTTTTATTCATCAAACTTTATCCTTCTCGAATGAACTTATATTTCCCATTTGACTTAATTTTCCTTGCAAAATATTAGCATTTTAATATTAAAACTTGCATCTTTCTAACTATTATGTGTCTTGCAAAATTATTTAGTTATACCCATTACAAAAATAAATTCTTCTTTTTATTCATCAAACTTTACCCTCCTTTTTGTCCGATTTTACTAAAAAAAAATTTGTGCAAAATCTTAATATTTAAACCTGCACCTTTCTAACTATTGTCTCTTGTAAAATTATTTAATTACGCTTATTACAAAAATAAAATTATTTTTATTCATCAAACTTTATCCTTCTCAAATGAACTTTTGTTTCCAATTTTTCTCCATTTTTCTTGCAAAATATTACATTATAATATTAAAACTTGCATCTTTCTAACTATTATGTGTCTTGTAATTAAATTATTTAATTACAACTTATTACTAAAATAAAATTCTTCTTTTTATTCATCAAACTTTATCCTTCTCGAATGAACTTATATTTCCCATTTGACTCAATTTTCCTTGCAAAATATTACATTTTAATATTAAAACTTGCATCTTTCTAACTATTATGTGTCTTGTAAAATTATTTAGTTATACCCATTACAAAAATAAATTCTTCTTTTTATTCATCAAACTTTATCCTCCTTTTTGTCCGATTTTACTAAAAAAATTTTTTTGCAAAATCTTAATATTTAAACCTGCACCTTTCTAACTATTGTCTCTTGTAAAATTATTTAATTACACCCATTACAAAAATAAAATTATTTTTATTCATCAAACTTTATCCTTCTCAAATGAACTTTTGTTTCCAATTTTACTCCATTTTTCTTGCAAAATATTACATTATAATATTAAAACTTGCATCTTTCTAACTATTATGTGTCTTGTAAAATTATTTAATTACAACTTATTACTAAAATAAAATTCTTCTTTTTATTCATCAAACTTTGTCCTTCTCGAATGAACTTATATTTCCCATTTGACTCAATTTTCCTTGCAAAATATTACATTTTAATATTAAAACTTGCATCTTTCTAACTATTATGTGTCTTGTAAAATTATTTAGTTATACCCATTACAAAAATAAATTATTCTTTTTATTCATCAAACTTTATCCTACTTTTTGTCCGATTTTACTAAAAAAAAAATTGTGCAAAATCTTAATATTTAAACCTGCACCTTTCTAACTATTGTCTCTTGTAAAATTATTTAATTACGCTTATTACAAAAATAAAATTATTTTTATTCATCAAACTTTATCCTTCTCAAATGAACTTTTGTTTCCAATTTTACTCCATTTTTCTTGCAAAATATTACATTATAATATTAAAACTTGCATCTTTCTAACTATTATGTGTCTTGTAAAATTATTTAATTACAACTTATTACTAAAATAAAATTCTTCTTTTTATTCATCAAACTTTATCCTTCTCGAATGAACTTATATTTCCCATTTAACTAAATTTTCCTTGCAAAATATTACATTTTAATATTAAAACTTGCATCTTTCTAACTATTATGTGTCTTGTAAAATTATTTAATTACAACTTATTACAAAAATAAAATTATTTTTATTCATCAAACTTTATCCTTCTCAAATGAACTTTTGTTTCCAATTTTACTAAATTTTTCTTGCAAAATATTACATTATAATATTAAAACTTGCATCTTTCTAACTATTATGTGTCTTGTAAAATTATTTAATTACAACTTATTACTAAAATAAAATTCTTCTTTTTATTCATCAAACTTTATCCTTCTCGAATGAACTTATATTTCCCATTTGACTCAATTTTCCTTGCAAAATATTACATTTTAATATTAAAACTTGCATCTTTCTAACTATTATGTGTCTTGTAAAATTATTTAGTTATACCCATTACAAAAATAAATTCTTCTTTTTATTCATCAAACTTTATCCTCCTTTTTGTCCGATTTTACTAAAAAAATTTTTTTGCAAAATCTTAATATTTAAACCTGCACCTTTCCAACTATTGTCTGTTGTAAAATTATTTAATTACACCCATTACAAAAATAAAATTATTTTTATTCATCAAACTTTATCCTTCTCAAATGAACTTTTGTTTCCAATTTTACTCCATTTTTCTTGCAAAATATTACATAATAATATTAAAACTTGCATCTTTCTAACTATTATGTGTCTTGTAAAATTATTTAATTACAACTTATTACTAAAATAAAATTCTTCTTTTTATTCAACAAACTTTGTCCTTCTCGAATGAACTTATATTTCCCATTTGACTCAATTTTCCTTGCAAAATATTAAATTTTAATATTAAAACTTGCATCTTTCTAACTATTATGTGTCTTGTAAAATTATTTAGTTATACCCATTACAAAAATAAATTCTTCTTTTTATTCATCAAACTTTATCCTACTTTTTGTCCGATTTTACTAAAAAAAAAATTGTGCAAAATCTTAATATTTAAACCTGCACCTTTCTAACTATTGTCTCTTGTAAAATTATTTAATTACGCTTATTACAAAAATAAAATTATTTTTATTCATCAAACTTTATCCTTCTCAAATGAACTTTTGTTTCCAATTTTACTCCATTTTTCTTGCAAAATATTACATTATAATATTAAAACTTGCATCTTTCTAACTATTATGTGTCTTGTAAAATTATTTAATTACAACTTATTACTAAAAAAAATTCTTCTTTTTATTCATCAAACTTTATCCTCCTTTTATGTCCGATTTTACTGAAAATTTTTTTTTGCAAAATATTAATATTTAAACCTGCACCTTTCTAACTATTGTCTCTTGTAAAATTATTTAATTACACCCATTACAAAAATAAAATTATTTTTATTCATCAAACTTTATCCTTCTCAAATGAACTTTTGTTTCCAATTTTACTCCATTTTTCTTGCAAAATATTACATTATAATATTAAAACTTGCAACTTTCTAACTATTATGTGTCGTGTAAAATTATTTAATTACAACTTATTACTAAAATAAAATTCTTCTTTTTATTCATCAAACTTTATCCTTCTCGAATGAACTTATATTTCCCATTTGACTTAATTTTCCTTGCAAAATATTAGCATTTTAATATTAAAACTTGCATCTTTCTAACTATTATGTGTCTTGCAAAATTATTTAGTTATACCCATTACAAAAATAAATTCTTCTTTTTATTCATCAAACTTTATCCTCCTTTTTGTCCGATTTTACTAAAAAAAAATTTGTGCAAAATCTTAATATTCAAACCTGCACCTTTCTAACTATTGTCTCTTGTAAAATTATTTAATTACGCTTATTACAAAAATAAAATTATTTTTATTCATCAAACTTTATCCTTCTCAAATGAACTTTTGTTTCCAATTTTTCTCCATTTTTCTTGCAAAATATTACATTATAATATTAAAACTTGCATCTTTCTAACTATTATGTGTCTTGTAATTAAATTATTTAATTACAACTTATTACTAAAATAAAATTCTTCTTTTTATTCATCAAACTTTATCCTTCTCGAATGAACTTATATTTCCCATTTGACTCAATTTTCCTTGCAAAATATTACATTTTAATATTAAAACTTGCATCTTTCTAACTATTATGTGTCTTGTAAAATTATTTAGTTATACCCATTACAAAAATAAATTCTTCTTTTTATTCATCAAACTTTATCCTCCTTTTTGTCCGATTTTACTAAAAAAAATTTTTTGCAAAATCTTAATATTTAAACCTGCACCTTTCTAACTATTGTCTCTTGTAAAATTATTTAATTACACCCATTACAAAAATAAAATTATTTTTATTCATCAAACTTTATCCTTCTCAAATGAACTTTTGTTTCCAATTTTACTCCATTTTTCTTGCAAAATATTACATTATAATATTAAAACTTGCATCTTTCTAACTATTATGTGTCTTGTAAAATTATTTAATTACAACTTATTACTAAAATAAAATTCTTCTTTTTATTCATCAAACTTTGTCCTTCTCGAATGAACTTATATTTCCCATTTGACTCAATTTTCCTTGCAAAATATTACATTTTAATATTAAAACTTGCATCTTTCTAACTATTATGTGTCTTGTAAAATTATTTAGTTATACCCATTACAAAAATAAATTCTTCTTTTTATTCATCAAACTTTATCCTACTTTTTGTCCGATTTTACTAAAAAAAAAATTGTGCAAAATCTTAATATTTAAACCTGCACCTTTCTAACTATTGTCTCTTGTAAAATTATTTAATTACGCTTATTACAAAAATAAAATTATTTTTATTCATCAAACTTTATCCTTCTCAAATGAACTTTTGTTTCCAATTTTACTCCATTTTTCTTGCAAAATATTACATTATAATATTAAAACTTGCATCTTTCTAACTATTATGTGTCTTGTAAAATTATTTAATTACAACTTATTACTAAAAAAAATTCTTCTTTTTATTCATCAAACTTTATCCTCCTTTTATGTCCGATTTTACTAAAAAATTTTTTTTGCAAAATATTAATATTCAAACCTGCACCTTTCTAACTATTGTCTCTTGTAAAATTATTTAATTACACCCATTACAAAAATACAATTATTTTTATTCATCAAACTTTATCCTTCTCAAATGAACTTTTGTTTCCAATTTGACTTAATTTTCCTTGCAAAATATTAGCATTTTAATATTAAAACTTATTACTAAAATAAAATTCTTCTTTTTATTCATCAAACTTTATCCTTCTCGAATGAACTTATATTTCCCATTTGACTTAATTTTCCTTGCAAAATATTAGCATTTTAATATTAAAACTTGCATCTTTCTAACTATTATGTGTCTTGCAAAATTATCTAGTTATACCCATTACAAAAATAAATTCTTCTTTTTATTCATCAAACTTTATCCTCCTTTTTGTCCGATTTTACTAAAAAAAATTTTGTGCAAAATCTTAATATTCAAACCTGCACCTTTCTAACTATTGTCTCTTGTAAAATTATTTAATTACGCTTATTACAAAAATAAAATTATTTTTATTCATCAAACTTTATCCTTCTCAAATGAACTTTTGTTTCCAATTTTTCTCAATTTTTCTTGCAAAATATTACATTATAATATTAAAACTTGCATCTTTCTAACTATTATGTGTCTTGTAATTAAATTATTTAATTACAACTTATTACTAAAATAAAATTCTTCTTTTTATTCATCAAACTTTATCCTTCTCGAATGAACTTATATTTCCCATTTGACTCAATTTTCCTTGCAAAATATTACATTTTAATATTAAAACTTGCATCTTTCTAACTATTATGTGTCTTGTAAAATTATTTAGTTATACCCATTACAAAAATAAATTCTTCTTTTTATTCATCAAACTTTATCCTCCTTTTTGTCCGATTTTACTAAAAAAAATTTTTTGCAAAATCTTAATATTTAAACCTGCACCTTTCTAACTATTGTCTCTTGTAAAATTATTTAATTACACCCATTACTAAAATAAAATTATTTTTATTCATCAAACTTTATCCTTCTCAAATGAACTTTTGTTTCCAATTTTACTCCATTTTTCTTGCAAAATATTACATTATAATATTAAAACTTGCATCTTTCTAACTATTATGTGTCTTGTAAAATTATTTAATTACAACTTATTACTAAAATAAAATTCTTCTTTTTATTCATCAAACTTTGTCCTTCTCGAATGAACTTATATTTCCCATTTGACTCAATTTTCCTTGCAAAATATTACATTTTAATATTAAAACTTGCATCTTTCTAACTATTATGTGTCTTGTAAAATTATTTAGTTATACCCATTACAAAAATAAATTCTTCTTTTTATTCATCAAACTTTATCCTACTTTTTGTCCGATTTTACTAAAAAAAAAATTGTGCAAAATCTTAATATTTAAACCTGCACCTTTCTAACTATTGTCTCTTGTAAAATTATTTAATTACGCTTATTACAAAAATAAAATTATTTTTATTCATCAAACTTTATCCTTCTCAAATGAACTTTTGTTTCCAATTTTACTCCATTTTTCTTGCAAAATATTACATTATAATATTAAAACTTGCATCTTTCTAACTATTATGTGTCTTGTAAAATTATTTAATTACAACTTATTACTAAAAAAAATTCTTCTTTTTATTCATCAAACTTTATCCTCCTTTTATGTCCGATTTTACTAAAAATTTTTTTTTGCAAAATATTAATATTTAAACCTGCACCTTTCTAACTATTGTCTCTTGTAAAATTATTTAATTACACCCATTACAAAAATAAAATTATTTTTATTCATCAAACTTTATCCTTCTCAAATGAACTTTTGTTTCCAATTTTACTCCATTTTTCTTGCAAAATATTACATTATAATATTAAAACTTGCAACTTTCTAACTATTATGTGTCGTGTAAAATTATTTAATTACAACTTATTACTAAAATAAAATTCTTCTTTTTATTCATCAAACTTTATCCTTCTCGAATGAACTTATATTTACCATTTGACTTAATTTTCCTTGCAAAATATTAGCATTTTAATATTAAAACTTGCATCTTTCTAACTATTATGTGTCTTGCAAAATTATTTAGTTATACCCATTACAAAAATAAATTCTTCTTTTTATTCATCAAACTTTATCCTCCTTTTTGTCCGATTTTACTAAAAAAAATTTTGTGCAAAATCTTAATATTTAAACCTGCACCTTTCTAACTATTGTCTCTTGTAAAATTATTTAATTACGCTTATTACAAAAATAAAATTATTTTTATTCATCAAACTTTATCCTTCTCAAATGAACTTTTGTTTCCAATTTTTCTCCATTTTTCTTGCAAAATACTACATTATAATATTAAAACTTGCATCTTTCTAACTATTATGTGTCTTGTAAAATTATTTAATTACAACTTATTACTAAAATAAATTCTTCTTTTTATTCATCAAACTTTATCCTCCTTTTATGTCCGATTTTACAAATTTTTTTTTTGCAAAATATTAATATTTAAACCTGCACCTTTCTAACTATTGTCTCTTGTAAAATTATTTAATTACACCCATTACAAAAATACAATTATTTTTATTCATCAAACTTTATCCTTCTCAAATGAACTTTTGTTTCCAATTTTACTCAATTTTTCTTGCAAAATATTACATTATAATATTAAAACTTGCATCTTTCTAACTATTATGTGTCGTGTAAAATTATTTAATTACAACTTATTACTAAAATAAAATTCTTCTTTTTATTCATCAAACTTTATCCTTCTCGAATGAACTTATATTTCCCATTTGACTCAATTTTCCTTGCAAAATATTAGCATTTTAATATTAAAACTTGCATCTTTCTAACTATTATGTGTCTTGCAAAATTATTTAGTTATACCCATTACAAAAATAAATTCTTCTTTTTATTCATCAAACTTTATCCTCCTTTTATGTCCGATTTTACTAAAAAAAATTTTTTTTTTGCAAAATCTTAAATCTTAATATTAAAACCTGCATCTTTCTATGACATCACCTCGCGGTTTCTTTAGCCGACTCCGCCCCCAAACGCAGGGTTTTTTCCGCGCCATGCAGGATCAACCACGTCAAAAAGGTTAGTCTGGAGCGGACACGTTGATCATGTGATCGGGAGTCAGGAAGTGACATGGATCACGTGATCGGGAGGTCAGGAAGTGCGGGCAGGAAGCGGGTCTTCACACACTGGAGTACTTACTGAAAACTGAGCCAGACTTATTTAGGTTTGGGCCCAGTTTGTCTGAGGCCAACCCCGGCGGAAGAACAAAGAAAAAGCAAATAAGAGAAGAGTGGAAGTGACAACAATGGTGCTTTTATCGTAGGCCGGGTGTTTCTTCTCACCTGCAAACTGTCTGTCCGTCATCCCCCGCCCTCCGAACTTGGTGACCAGCTTGCCGTTGGACTGGAAGATGAAGACGCAGCAGGCCTTGTTGTCCACCGTGATGATGTGTCCGTTCTTGTCCACCGCCACGCCCTTCGGACCCATGAGGCGCCCCGCCCCGATCTTGTTCTGTTGGGAGGGGAGCGCAGACGTCGGGAGGAGAGACGGCGACGGCCACGGCGGCGTTGGGCGGATGTGCTCACCTTGAACTTGCCGTCGGAGGAGAAGATGCTGACCCAGCGGTTGTCGTAGTCGGCCACCACGATGTCGCCGTTGGGGTCCACGGTGACGCCCGTGGGCCGCTGCAGTTGCCCCGGCGACCGGCCTCGCACGCCGAAGCGCATCTTGAACTGGCCGTCGTTGGAGAAGACCTGAGGGCGGTTGCCACGGTGACGATGATGATGATGAAGCCCGCTGAAAAGGTGCGATACCGGAAGCGCTCACCTGTATGCACTGGTTGTTGCTGTCAGCCACCACCACTCTGCCACCGCTGGACGCCGAGATGCCCTGGAGGTTGGTGAACTCACCCCTCTCTCGGCCCCGGGACCCTGGTCACATGACCACATAATTACACATTCTTCACTTCCTTAAAGGCTCAAGTTGTTTATGACATGCTTTTTTTAGAATAAAAACTAAGAATCATCTTTTGATATGATGTACTTAGTCCATAAGTACACACACGTGTACTTCATGTTTAGTGACATGCTAATTCTTATTTTTACCCTTTTTCCCCCGAATTCCATTGTATGTTATACTCTTCCGGCACCACCAGATGGCAGTATAAGTGTCCACACAAGTGGCCATAAGACCCCAATTCAGTAGTGCAGTGTTTTTCAACCTTTTTTGAGCCAAGGCACATTTTTTGCGCTGAAAAATTGCAGAGGCACACCACCTTCAGAAATCGTTAAAAAACTAAACTCAGTTGAGAGTAAAAAGTCGCCGTCGCAATTGTTGGGTATGACTTTAAAGCATAACCAAGCATGCATCAATATAGCTCTTGTCTCAAAGTAGGTGTACTGTCACCAACTGTCACAACACACCCTGACTTATTTGGACTTTTTTGCTGTTTTCCTGTGTGTAGTGTTTTACTTCTTGTCTTGCGCTCCTATTTTGGTGGCTTTTTCTCTTGTTTTGGTATTTTCCTGTAGCAGTTTCATGTCTTCCTTTGAGCGATATTTCCCGCATCTACTTTGTTTTAGCAATCAAGAATATTTCAGTTGTTTTTATCCTTCTTTGTGGGGACATTGTCGATTGTCACGTCATGTACATTGTGGACGCCGTCTTTGCTCCACAGTAAGTCTTTGCTGTCGTCCAGCATTCTGTTTTTGTTTACTTTGTAGCCAGTTCAGTTTTAGTTTAGAAACGCTTCAATGCCTTTTCTTAGCGGCACTCACCTTTTGTTTATTTTTGGTTTCAGCATTAGATACCTTTTACCTGCACACTGCCTCCCGCTGTTCCCGACATCTACAAAGCAATTAGCTACCGGCTGCCACCTACTGATATGGAAGAGTATTACACGGTTACTCTGCCGAGCTCTAGACAGCACCGACACTCAACAACATTTGCAGACTATAATTACTGCTTTGCAAAAAATATTTTTAACCCAAATAGGTGAATTTAGATAATCTCCCACGGCACACCGGACTGTATCCCACGGCACACTAGTGTGCCGCGGCACAGTGGTTGAAAAACACTGCAGTAGTGGACACAATTTTGGAAATAAGAGCTAAAAGGTGCAGTCCACGCATGTGGCCACTAAGCCTTTAAATTGGAGAAAATGACACTGACTGGTTGTTCAGCGAAATTTCAAGAAGCAGACCGATCTCCGGTTTGGCCCCGGTTGAGACGTGGTCAATTTGTGGATGCTTGATGAGCCTTTTGTTTGCAGACAACTGCATTCGGAAGTGCAGCAAGGGACATTATTGTTTGTATTTGTGTTAGCTGTGTGTCAAACATGTCAATCAACTAATATTTTAAAAATACTTGTTTGTTAATACAATTTTATTTTTTTAAATGTAACATTTAAAAATGAAAAAAAAAAAAAAAGTTATATCTTGTTTTCTGATTACATTTGAGTCTCATTTGCATGCAGTTGCACTTCTAAGACATTAGATGGCAGCACAGCGGAACCTCCATTTACAAACTCCTCAATTTGCGAACTTTTCGATTTACACACTTTTAGGCCGAGCGAACTGTCTTCATTCATTCATTCATTCATTCATTCATTACGTGTCCCGCCTGCAGTTGTCTGTGGCTTCATGTCAATATTTGCCTGTTTTTTTTGGGGTGTGGTAAAAAACAAACAAAAAAAAAACATTTGATTTGTATTGTTTGTATTTGTGTTAACTGTGTGTCAAACATGTCAATAAATAAATATTTAAAAAAAATACTGTTTCTTAATAAAATTGTATTTTTTAAATGTGACATTTAAAAATGAAAACAATATTTATAGAGTTGTTCTGCGAAATTTCAACAAGTTTGGGGCGCTTTCTTAAAATATGCAAAGGAGACCGATCTCCGGGTTTGGCCCCGGTTGAGACGTGGCTGATTTGTGGATGCTTGATGAGCCTTTTGTTCGGAAGTGCAGCTGTCTGTGGCTTCATGCCTGATTTTTTTATTTTTTGGGGTGGGGTAATAAAAATTTTAAAAAAGAACATCTGATTTGTATTGTTTGTATTTCTGTTAGCTGTATGTCAAAAATGTCAAAAAACAAATTTAAAAAAAAAATACTTGTTTGTTAATAACATTTTATTTTTTTTAATGTGACATTTAAAAATGAAAAAAATATATATAGTTCTGCGAAATTTCAACAAGTTTGGGGCGCTTTCTTAGAATATGCAAATGAGACCGACAGTGATTTGATTTGTATAGTTTGTATTTCTGTTAGCTGTGTGTCAAAAATGTCAATAAACAAATCTTTAAAAAAAACAACAACTTGTTTGTTAATAAAGTTGTAATTTTTTAATGTGACATTTAGAAATGAAAAAATAAAAAATATGGTTCTGCGAAATTCCAACAAGTTTGGGGCGCTTTCTTAAAATGTGCAAAGGAGACCGATTGAGACGTGGTTGATTTGTGGATGCTTGATGAGCCTTTTGTTCGGAAGTGCAGCTGTCTGTGGCTTCATGTCAATATTTGTCTGATTCTTTATTTTTTGGGGTGTGGTAAAAAAAAACAAAAAAACATTTGATTTGTATTGTTTATATTTCTGTTAGCTGTATGTCAAAAATGTCACTAAATAAATATTTAAAAAAATACTTGTTTGTTAATAAAATTGTATTTTTTTAATGTAACATTTAAAAGAGAAAAAATAATGAATGTAGTTGTTCTGCGAAATTTCAACAACTTTCTTAAAATATGCAAAGGAGACCGATCTCCGGGTTTGGCCCCGGTTGAGACGTGGCTGATTTGTGGATGCTTGATGAGCCTTTTGTTCGGAAGTGCAGCTGTATGTGGCTTCATGTCAATATTTGTCTGATTCTTTATTTTTCGGGGTGCGGTTAAAAAAAACAACAACACAAAGTTGTTTGTATTTCTGTTAGCTGTGTGTCAAAAATGTCAATAAACAAATATTTAAAAAAAATACTTGTTTGTTAATAAAACTTTTTTTTTTTTAATGTGACATTTAAAAATGAAAAAAATATATATAGTTCTGCGAAATTTCAACAAGTTTGGGGCACTTTCTTAAAATGTGCAAAGGAGACCGATTGAGACGTGGTTGATTTGTGGATGCTTGATGAGCCTTTTGTTCGGAAGTGCAGCTGTCTGTGGCTTCATGTCAATATTTGTCTGATTCTTTATTTTTTGGGGTGTGGTCAAAAAAACAAAAAAACATTTGATTTGTATTGTTTATATTTCTGTTAGCTGTATGTCAAAAATGTCACTAAATAAATATTTAAAAAAATACTTGTTTGTTGATAAAATTTAATTTTTTTAATGTAACATTTAAAAGTGAAAAAATAATGAATGTAGTTGTTCTGCGAAATTTCAACATGTCCGGGGTGCTTTCTTAAAATATGCAAAGGAGACCGATCTCCGGGTTTGGCCCCGGTTGAGACGTGGCTGATTTGTGGATGCTTGATGAGCCTTTTGTTCGGAAGTACAGCTGTATGTGGCTTCATGTCAATATTTGTCTGATTTTTTATTTTTCGGGGTGCGGTTAAAAAAAACGAACATTTGATTTGTGTTGTTTGTATTTCTGTTAGCTGTATGTCAAAAATGTCAATAAACAAATCTTTAAAAAAAAACAACATTTGTTTCTTAATAAAAAAAAAAAAATTTAATGTGACATTTAAAAATGAAAAAATATACATATACAGTATATAGTTGTTCTGTGAAATTTCAACAAGTTTGGGGTGCTTTCTTAAAAATGAGACCGATCTCCGGTTTGGCCCCGGTTGAGACGTGGCTGATTTGTGGATGCTTGATGAGCCTTTTGTTTGCAGACAACTGCATTGGGTAGTGCAGTTGTCTGTGGCTTCATGTCAATATTTGCCTATTTAAAAAAAATTTGGAGTGCGGTAAAAAAAAAAGAACATTTGATTTGTATTGTTTGTATTTCTGTTAGCTGTTTGTAAACCTCCATTTACAAACTTTTAGCCCGAGTCAAGTATGCCTCTGTGTGCGAACTATGTCTTCATTCATTCATTCATTACGCGTCTCGTCTGCAGCCATTTTATGCCGCAGGATGCCACATTTCTCTGAAACACTACCAGTCACGTCTCCGTGCTGCAGCGTATGTGCCTTTTCTGTGGGTGTTGTCCATGTTGCTAACTCAGTGGGAGTCCCAAAAGGACAACAAACCAGCGGGGGAAAAAGTATGGAAGAATCGGCTGGAAAAATATGCCAGAGCAGACTTGTTTCACAGCAGTGGAGAGCCACTCTCGTTCAGCTAGGAGTAACATGTCATGACGCAACATGACGTGATGCAACATGACGTGATGCAACATGACATGACGCAACATGACATGATGCAACATGACATGAGGCAACATGACATGAGGCAACATGACGTGATGCAACATGACATGACGCAACATGACATGATGCAACATGACATGACGCAACATGACATGATGCAACATGACATGATGCAACATGACATGATGCAACATGACATGATGCAACATGACATGATGCAACATGACGCAACATGACGCAACATGACGTGATGCAACATGACATAAGGCAACATGACATGATGCAACATGACATGATGCAACATGACATGATGCAACATGACATAAGGCAACATGACATGATGCAACATGACGTGATGCAACATGACATGATGCAACATGACATAAGGCAACATGACATGATGCAACATGACGCAACATGACGCAACATGACGTGATGCAACATGACATAAGGCAACATGACATAAGGCAACATGACGTGATGCAACATGACGTGATGCAACATGACGTGATGCAACATGACATGATGCAACATGACATGATGCAACATGAAATGAGGCAACATGACATGAGGCAACATGACGTCGCTTTAGTTGTATTTTTCAATTTGTAGCACTTTTTTTTTTTTTTTTTTTTTTTTTTTTTTTTTTTTATTCTGCAAATTTTTTAAAACTTTTTATTCGACCCCTTTTACCGTATTGCATTTGCATTGTCTTGTTTAGCACACTCATTGTTTATGTTCTTTGTTTGTTTGTTTTTTTGTTTTGCTTTGTTGTTGTTTTTTTTTTTTTTTTTGTTGTTGGTTTTTTTTTTTTTTTTTTTTTTTATTTATTTATTTTTTTTTTTATTTATTTTTTTTTTGTTTGTTTGTTTTTTTGTTTGCTCCATGCTTTTTTAACCTGTAAAGCACTTTGGTGCAATCTAAAAAGTTGTTCAAAATGTGCTATATAAATAAAGTTGACTTGACTTGACTTGACTTGACGTGATGCAACATGACGTGATGCAACATGACACGATGCAACATGACATGATGCAACATGACATGATGCAACATGACATGATGCAACATGAAATGAGGCAACATGACATGAGGCAACATGACGTGATGCAACATGACGTGATGCAACATGACATGATGCAACATGACTTGATGCAACATGACATGACGCAACATGACATGACGCAACATGACGTGATGCAACATGACGTGATGCAACATGACGTGATGCAACATGACATGATGCAACATGACATAATGCAACATGACATGACGCATCATGACATGACGCAACATGACATGATGCAACATGACATGATGCAACATGACGTGATGCAACATGACGTGATGCAACATGACATGATGCAACATGACATGATGCAACATGACATGATGCAACATGACATGACGAAACATGACATGACGCAACATGACATGATGCAACATGACCTTTGGCCCCGGTCTTCCAACATGTGATGACACGCTAAAAGACGCTGACCCTTGACCCCGGTCTTACCCACTCTGTAGATGAGCTCGTCCTCGATGGGGTTGTCCTTCTTCTTGGTGGTGCTGTACATGCTGGAGGGCCGCCGCACCGCCTTCTGTCTGATGTGGCCCCCGGTGCCGCTGGGAGACTTCACGCGGCGCTTGACGTCGTCGGGCGCGGGCGTGACGTCGCAGGGCTTGACCACGCGCAGGCGGAAGGGGCTCCCGCGTACGGGCTGCCCGTAGAGCGCCAGGGCGAAGGAGTACTCGCCCTCGGAGCGCAGCGTGTAGCTCACCTCGTACGTCCCGTTCTTGTTGTCCGTCACGTCCGGCTCGGCCGCGCGGCCGCCGTCCGTCGCCACGATGTGGGCTTTTAAAACGGCGTTCCCCGTCCTCACCAGTTCTCCGTCCTACACGGAAGCAGCGGCGTCACCTTGAGGACCCAAACATGGAAAGCGGTGTCCTACTTTGTCTTTGGTCGTCACGGTGATGCTGTGGTGCTGCCCGGTGGCGGCGTGGCGTAGACCCTCCCCCGTGGCGACGGAGGTGTGAGCCACCGCCGCCGTGGTGAGGAGGACGCCGAGGTTCTGGATGGAGCGCCGCAGGCCTTCAGTCTCCACCTGAAGACGGGACAAAAGTCCTTCAGGGAAGCCAAAAAGATCCAGCAGACGTCGGGCGGCGGCTACCTGACAGTCCAGGTGTGCGTTCTGATGCGGTCGCTCCGGGAAGTCGTGTCTCGCCAGCGCTGTCACGCGCTCGCTCATTTGCTTCTGGACTAACAGAACCTGAAGACACCCCCACACCGTATTGGAGTGTAGTTGTGGTCCACGGTCAGCCGGTGGTCCTACCTCAGTGGCGGTGCCGTGGCTGAGAGCTTGCTCTGTGAAGCTGCAGCTGCTCTGGATGTGATCTCTGCCCTGCAGGAGAGACGACAGCTGGGCCTGCAGAACCTGCCAGAACCAGCCGCTTCAGAAAGTACTCAATGAGGTGGACCTGGCCCAGAGGACTACCGACCTTCTGCTTGGTGCCGCAGATGTTCTCCAGGTCTGCGATGAGGCTCGTCTTGCGCTGGTCCAAGGATCGCTGCAGCTCCTCGAAGGTGCTCGTTATCTCCGCCACCGCCTCGTTCTTCCTCTCCGCCAGCAGGCGGGAGATCTCACTCACCAGCTGGATGGCGGCTGTGAGCTGAGGCAGTCTGGTGGAAGAACAGCACGCTCGTGTTGACCACCCAACCTGCGCCCACTCATGTGAGGGGACAGGAAGTTGCGGCAACAGGACATGACGCAACAGGACATGACGCAACATGACATGACGCGACATGACATGACGCATCAGGACATGACGCGACATGACATGATGCAACATGACATGACCCAACATGACATGACCCAACATGACATGGCGTAACATGATATGACATCATGACATGACATGACGCAACATAACATGATGCAACATGACATGACCCAACATGACATGACCCAACATGACATGGCGTAACATGATATGACATCATGACATGACATGACTCAACATGGCATGACGCAACATGACATGACATGACATGACCCAACATGACATGGCGTAACATGATATGACATCATGACATGACATGACTCAACATGACATGATGCAACATGACGTGACACAACATGACGTGACACAACATGACATGACCCAACATGACATGACCCAACATGACATGACACATCATGACATGGCGTAACATGATATGACATCATGACATGACATGACTCAACATGGCATGACGCAACATGACGTGACACAACATGACGTGACACAACATGACATGACCCAACATGACATGGCGTAACATGATATGACATCATGACATGACATGACGCAACATAACATGATGCAACATGACATGACCCAACATGACATGACCCAACATGACATGGCGTAACATGATATGACATCATGACATGACATGACTCAACATGGCATGACGCAACATGACATGACATGACATGACCCAACATGACATGGCGTAACATGATATGACATCATGACATGACATGACTCAACATGACATGATGCAACATGACGTGACACAACATGACGTGACACAACATGACATGACCCAACATGACATGACCCAACATGACATGACACATCATGACATGGCGTAACATGATATGACATCATGACATGACATGACTCAACATGGCATGACGCAACATGACGTGACACAACATGACGTGACACAACATGACATGACCCAACATGACATGGCGTAACATGATATGACATCATGACATGACATGACTCAACATGGCATAACGCAACATGATGTGACACAACATGACATGACCCAACATGACATGACACATCATGACATGACGTAACATGACATGGCGTAACATGATATGACACAACATGACATGACACAACATGACATAACGCAACATGACATGGCCCAACATGACATGGCCCAACATGACCCGACATGACATAACATGACATGACGCAACATAACATGATGCAACATGGCATGACTCAACATGACATGATGCATCATGACATGACACATCATGACATGACCCATCATGGCATGCTGCAACATGACATGATGCAACATGACATGACGCAACATGACATGATGCAACATGACATGACGCATCATGACATGATGCAACATGACATGACACATCAGGACATGACGCATCATGACATGACCCATCATGGCATGCTGCAACATGACATGACACATCAGGACATGACGCAACATGACATGACGCAACATGACATGACGTAACATGACATGATGCAACTTGATATGACGCAACATGACACGACACAACATGACATGACGTAATATGACATGCTGCAACATGACAACATGACATGGCGTAACATGACATGATGCGACATGACAACATGACATGATGCGACATGACAACATGACATGATGCGACATGACAGCACGACATGATGTAACATGACATGATGCAACATGACATGGCGTAACATGACATGACACAACATGACATGATGCGACATGACAACATGACATGATGCAACATGACATGATGCGACATGACAACATGACATGATGTAACATGACATGATGCAACATGACATGGCGTAACATGACATGACACAACATGACATGATGCAACATGACACGACACAACATGACATGGCATAATATGACATGATGCAACATGACATGACGTAACATGACATGACACATCATGACATGACGCAACATGACATGATGCATCATGACACGACACAACATGACATGGCGTAATATGACATGATGCAACATGACGTAACATGACATGATGCAACACGACATGATGTAACATGACATGATGCGACATGACACAACATGACATGACGTAATATGACATGCTGCAACATGACATGATGCAACATGACATGATGTAACATGACATGACACAACATGACATGACGTAATATGACATGCTGCAACATGACGTAACATGACATGATGCGACATGACAACATGACATGATGCAACATGACATGATGCGACATGACAACATGACATGATGTAACATGACATGATGCAACATGACATGGCGTAACATGACATGACACAACATGACATGATGCAACATGACACGACACAACATGACATGGCGTAATATGACATGATGCAACATGACATGACGTAACATGACATGACACAACATGACATGACGTAATATGACATGCTGCGACATGACATAACATGACATGACACAACATGACATGACGTAATATGACATGCTGCGACATGACGTAACATGACATGATGCGACATGACAACATGACATGACGTAACATGACATGATGCGACATGACACAACATGACATGATGTAACATGACATGATGCGACATGACAACATGTCATGGCGTAACATGACATGACACAACATGACATGATGCAACATGACATGACGTAACATGACATGATGCGACATGACACAACATGACATGATGTAACATGACATGATGCGACATGACAACATGACATGGCGTAACATGACATGACACAACATGACATGATGCAACATGACACGACACAACATGACATGGCGTAATATGACATGAAGCAACATGACATGACGTAACATGACATGACACATCATGACATGATGCAACATGACATGGCGTAACATGACATGACACATCATGACATGATGCAACATGACATGGCGTAACATGACATGACACAACATGACATGATGCAACATGACACGACAACATGACATGGCGTAATATGACATGATGCAACATGACATGACGTAACATGACATGACACATCATGACATGACGCAACATGACATGATGCATCATGACACGACACAACATGACATGGCGTAATATGACATGATGCAACATGACATGACGTAACATGACATGATGCAACATGACATGACGTAACATGACATGACACAACATGACACAACATGACATGACGTAATATGACATGCTGCAACATGACATAATGCAACATGACATGATGTAACATGACATGACACAACATGACATGACGTAATATGACATGCTGCAACATGACGTAACATGACATGATGCGACATGACAACATGACATGATGTAACATGACATGATGCAACATGACATGGCGTAACATGACATGACACAACATGACATGATGCAACATGACACGACACAACATGACATGGCGTAATATGACATGATGCAACATGACATGACGTAACATGACATGACACAACATGACATAATATGACATGCTGCGACATGACGTAACATGACATGATGCGACATGACAACATGACATGACGTAACATGACATGATGCGACATGACACAACATGACATGATGTAACATGACATGATGCGACATGACAACATGACATGACGTAACATGACACGATGCGACATGACACAACATGACATGATGTAACATGACATGATGCGACGTGACAACATGACATGACGTAACATGACATGATGCGACATGACACAACATGACATGATGTAACATGACATGATGCGACATGACAACATGACATGGCGTAACATGACATGACACAACATGACATGATGCAACATGACACGACACAACATGACATGGCGTAATATGACATGATGCAACATGACATGACACAACATGACATGACACAACATGACATGATGTAACATGACATGACACAACATGACATGACACAACATGACATGACGCAACATGACATGACACAACATGACATGACGCAACATGACATGACACAACATGACATGAGGCAGCCTGATGGAAGCCCAACATGTTGAGCAGAAATGAAAGTGTCCACCTGCTGTGAATGGCGTCCAGCTGCGTTCTGAGCGCCGCCTTGTGCTGCTCCACGACGTGGTGCAGAGGGACGGTGGTGTGGTCGCGGTGCTCCCCCTCCGTACAGTCCAGACACATGGCCGTCTCACACGACTGGCAGTAGAACTCCATCACCTGCGGGAACACAAAGTGGACCGTGGTGACGGGCAGGTGGGTCAAAGTGCCACGCCCACCTTTCCTTCGTGGTTTGGACAGCTGAGAGGTTTCCCCGCCGCCGCCGCGCTGACCGACTCCAGCACGCTGCAGGCCTCCGGTCTGGAACACTCCGGGTCTCGCTGCAGGACCTGGTCAGAGGTCAACTGTTGGTTATGTGATGATGATTGCAGCAGCTAAAAACATGTAGAGAATCATGTGCCTGGCAATTGTTTCAGCTCATGACCTGTTGGGAATCATGATAAAGCTGCCACAAATGATTGATGGTATGGCCACTCAGACTCATGTGGTTTTCTAAAGTAAATCCCATAGTGGATAACATCTTGGAGAAGCTTTCTGCTCTGCAAGACAAACTCGTTATGAATTTGAAGACCAAAAATGGTCAATTTGAGTAAAACAAATTTGTTTTCGCTTTCTCAAACACAAACGTTGTAATCTGGATTTTGTTTTCCCGCTAGAACGGCTTGGCGAGGTCTTTGCTATCAGACTATCCCGGCGGACAGCGCAGCAACGAATCTCCAAATTCATTAACCGTTTTGCATGGATGAACACCTTCTGTTGGACTGACTGGCTGCGTTATCGCAAAGATCGGGAGCCAAGCGACTCTATGACGTACCCCACCCCCTACCCCTTCAACGCTTCACCCCCTGCGGTATGATGGACAACGGAGCAGCGCCCCCGGTGGCGTCATCTTCTGCCCCCTCATTCCTTGTTGCAAGCATCAATTTTTGACTGATGGGATGTTTATATCTTCCGGTTTAGATGAGGAATTCATCATAATACACCAGAACGTTAAAAATAAATAAATAAATAAAATTGCGGGTTTTTTTGTGTCTGAATTGGATGTCAAAGTTGACCAACTTGTGGGTTAATGTCCACAAACTTCTACTATCCAGGTGAGAGGCATGATTTATAGTCTGGAATTAACTCGGAGGCAATGCAGCAACGTAGCAGCATAAGCTCGTCAGCTCTCTGTGATCAATGCGTCGCTAAAAGTAGTTCCTCTGCGTTAGCGCTTATAATAATAATAATAACAACATCGCTAATACGTGGTTTTTGGGTGTTTTTAAACGCAATAGATTACTATCATTACCTGCATTGTTAGCCACCTCTTATTTACCATAGTTTACAACTTAGAATGCATTAAAAAAGAAAAACATATGTCTTACAAAATTTCTACTCCGCAAAAGTTTATTTACTGGACTTGTTGTTTTCTTTGATGCGCCTGAAAGTGTCAGCACATCACAGCAGCTCCTTTGACTTCCTTCATTTGACTTGATTGCTGATATTATTCTCAACTTGTCTTGCCTTTTTTAAATCACTTTATCTTTTATTTTGTAGAAAATATGAATTATGTATAAAATATGACTTATTATGCATAAAATATAACTTATTTTGTATAAAATATAACTTATTTTGTATAAAATATGACTTATGTATAAAATATGACTTATTTTGTATAAAATATGACTTATGTGTTATTGGGGTGGTATAGCTCGGTTGGTAGAGCGGCCGTGCCAGCAACTTGAGGGTTGCAGGTTCGATCCCCGCTTCCGCCATCCTACTTACTGCTGTTGTGTCCTTGGGCAAGACACTTTACCCACCTGCTCCCAGTGACACCCACACTGGTTTAAATGTAACTTAGATATTGGGTTTCACAATGTAAAGCGCTTTGAGTCACTTGAGAAAAAGCGCTATATAAATGTAATTCACTTCACTTCACTATGTATAAAATATGACTTAGTTTGTATAAAATAGGACTTATGTATAAAATATAACTTATTTTGTATAAAATATGACTTATTTTGCATAAAATATGACTTATGTATAAAATATGACTTATTTTGCATAAAATATGACTTATTTTGTATAAAATATGACTTATTTTGTATAAAATATGACTTATTTTGTATAAAATATGACTTATTATGTATAAAATATAACTTATTTTGTATAAAATATGACTTATTTTGTATTAAATATGACTTATTTTGTATAAAAAATTACTTATGTATAAAATATGACTTATTTTGCATAAAATGTGACTTATTTTGTATAAAATATGACTTATGTAAAAAATATGACATGTATAAAATATGACTTATTTTGTATAAAATATAACTTATGTATAAAATATGACTTATTTTGTACAAAATAAAACTTATGTATAAAATATGACTTACTTTGTATAAAATATGACTTATTTTGTATAACATATGTCTTATGTATAAAATATGACTTATTTTGTATAAAAAATGACTTATGTATAAAATATGACTTATTTTGTATAAAATATGACTTATTTTGTATAAAATATGACTTATTTTGTATAATATATGACTTATTTCGTATAACATATGTCTTATGTATAAAATATGGGTTATTTTGTATAAAAAATTACTTATGTATAAAATATGACTTATTTTGTATAAAATATGACTTATGTATAAAATATGACTTATTTTGTATAAAATATGACATGTATAAAATATGACTTATTTTGTATAAAATATGACTTACTGTATGTATAAAATATGACTTATGTATAAATTATGACTTATGTATAAAATATGACTTATGTATAAAATATTACTTATTTTGTATAAAATATAACTTATGTATAAAATATGACTTATTTTGTATAAAATATGTCTTATGTATAAAATATGACTTATTTTGTATAAAATATGACTTATGTATAATATATGACTTATGTATAAAATATGACTTAGTTTGTATAAAATATGACTTATGTATAAAATATGACTTATTTTGTATAAAATATGACTTAGTTTGTATAAAATATGACTTAGTTTGTATAAAATATAACTTAGTTTGTATAAAATATGACTTATGTATAAAATATGACTTATTTTGTATAAAATATGACTTATGTATAATATATGACTTATGTATAAAATATGACTTATGTATAAAATA
>NC_084735.1:785305-795305 GCF_033978785.1 Entelurus aequoreus | reverse complement strand
TGGGGGCCGTTTTTGATTATTAAGAATCGTAGTTTTTCAAACTGTCATTCCGCAAAAAAATAATAATGAATCAAAATCAATGTTATGAATTATTGACATATTTAAGGCTCCAATTACTTCATATCAAATATTACACTTTGGAATATTTTTTGGGGAAAATATTGCATATTTTGCCATAAAAAACAAAGTTTTCTTTGACAAAAAGGCCCCCAAAAAGAGAAAAACATTTAACAAAAAGAGAAAAATAATAAAAACTTAAATTGAAATATTTTTTGGTGAAAATATTGCATATTTTGCCATAAAAAAAACTAACTTTTCTTTGACAAAAAGGCACCCAAAAAAGAGAAAAACATAACAAAAAGAGAAAAATAATAAACACTTAAATTTAAATATTTTTTGGGGAAAATAATGCATATTTGTGTGTGTTTGCCATAAAAAACAGAGTTTTCTTTGACAAAAAGGGCATAAAACAAACGTGAAAAATAATTTAAAAAATAAAAATGGACAGATCCAAAATTGATCTCAAGATGTAAGAGTTGAAAGTTATTATTTTTAACACTTTTATGAGTGGGGGCCGTTTTTGATTATTAAGAATCGTAGTTTTTCAAACTGTCATTCCGCAAAAAAATAATAATGAATCAAAATCAATGTTATGAATTATTTACATATTTAAGGCTCCAATTACTTCATATCAAATATTACACTTTGGAATATTTTGGGGGAAAATATTGCATCTTTTGCCATAAAAAACTAAGTTTTTGTTTACAAAAAGGCCCCAAAAAAAGAGAAAAACATAACAAAAAGAGAAAAATAATAAACACTTAAATTGAAATATTTTTGGGTAAAAATATTACATATTTTCATGTGTTTGCCATAAAAGAAACAAAGTTTTCTTTGACAAAAAAGGCAAAAAAATAAATAAATTGACAGATCCGAAATTGATCTCAAGATGTAAGAGTTGAAAGTTGTTATTTTAACACTTTTATGAGTGGGGGCCGTTTTTGATTATTAAGAATTGTAGTTTTTCAAACTGTCATTCCTCAAAAAAATAATAATGAATCAAAATCAATGTTATGAATTATTGACATATTTAAGGCTCCAATTACTTCACATCAAATATTACACTTAGGAATATTTTTTGGGGAAAATATCGCATATTTTGCCATAAAAAACAAAGTTTTCTTTGGCAAAAAAGCCCCCAAAAAGAGAAAAACATATAACAAAAAGATAAAAATAATAAAGACTTAAATTGAAATATTTTGGGGGAAAATATTGCAAACACACATTTTGTGTGTTTGCCATAAAAAAAAACAAAGTTTTCTTTGACAAAAAGGGCATAAAACAAACGTGAAAAATAATACAAAAATAAAAATGACAGGCCCCCAAAAAAGAGAAAAACATATTAAAAAAAATTGAAAAATAATAAAAACTTCAATTGAAATATTTTGGGGTGAAAATATTGCATATTTTTGTGTGTTTGACATAAAAAAAATGTTTTCTTTGACAAAAAGGGCAAAAAACAAACGTGAAAAATAATTTAAAAAAAATTAAAATTGACAGATCCGAGTTGAAAGTTGTTGTTTAACACTTTTATGAGTGTGGGCCGTTTTTGATTATTAAGAATTTTGGTTTTTTAAACTGTTATTGCTCAAAAAATAATAAATCAATGTTGTTATGAACTGTTAACATATTTAAGGCTCCATTTTGCATATTTTTGTGTGTTTGCCATAAAAAAAACAAAGTTTTCTTTGACAAAAAGGGCATAAAACAAACGTGAAAAATAATACAAAAATAAAAATGACAGGCCCCCAAAAAAGAGAAAAACATATTAAAAAAAATCGAAAAATAATAAAAACTTCAATTGAAATATTTTTGGGTGAAAATATTGCATATTTTTGTGTGTTTGACATAAAAAAAATGTTTTCTTTGACAAAAAGGGCAAAAAACAAACGTGAAAAATAATTTTAAAAAAATTAAAATTGACAGATTCGAGTTGAAAGTTGTTGTTTTTTAACACTTTTATGAGTGTGGGCCGTTTTTGATTATTAAGAATTTTGGTTTTTTTAAACTGTTATTGCTCAAAAAATAATAAATCAATGTTGTTATGAACTATTGACATATTTAAGGCTCCATTTTGCATATTTTTGTGTGTTTGCCATAAAAAAAACGATGCTTTCTTTGACAAAAAGGGCAAAAAAGAAACGTGAAAAATAATAATTAAAAAAAAAAAAATTACAGATCCGAAATTGATCTCAAGATGTGAGAGTTGAAAGTTTTTGGGTTTTTTTTTAACACTTTTATGCTGTTTTTGATTATTGAAAATTTTAGTTTTTTAAACCGTTATTGCTCCAAAAATAATGAATTAAAATGAATGTTTTGATAATATTGACCTTTTTGAAAATATTCACCTTTAAAATAAGTACGTAACAGATCAAACAAAAACAAAAGCTCACATTGATCTAGAGACTTAGGTGTTGAATGGAAAAAATTCCCAAAAATAATATATGACTTGTTTTTAACATTTTTATGACATACTGTAGTACAGGGGTCAGCAACCTTTTTGAAAGCAAGAGCTACTTCTTGGGTAGTGATTAATGCGAAGGGCTACCAGTTTGATACACACTTCAATAAATTGCCAGAAATAGCCAATTTGCTCAATTTACTTTTAACTCTATGTTATTATTAATAATTAATGATATTTACACTTAATTGAACGGTTTAAAAGAGGAGAAAACACGAAAAAAATGACAATTAAATTTTGAAACAAATTATCTTCAATTTCAAACTCTTTAAAATTCCGAAAAAAAGAAGAGAAAAACTAGCTAATTCGAATCTTTTTGAAAAAATTAAAAAAATAATTTATGGAACATCATTAGTAATTTTTCCTGATTAAGATTAATTTTAGAATTTTGATGACATGTTTTAAATAGGTTAAAATCCAATCTGCACTTTGTTAGAATATATAACAAATTGGACCAAGCTATATTTCTAACAAAGACAAATCATTATTTCTTCTAGATTTTCCAGAACAAACATTTTTAAAAGAAATTCAAAAGACTTTGAAATAAGATTTAAATTTGATTCTACAGATTTTCTAGATTTGCCAGAATAATTTTTTTGAATTTTAATCATAATAAGTTTGAAGAAATATTTCACAAATATTCTTTGTCGAAGAAACAGAACCTAAAATGAAGAATTAAATTAAAATGTGTTTATTATTCTTTACAGTAAAAAAAATAAATTGACTTGAACATTGATTTCAATTGTCAGGAAAGAAGAGGAAGGAATTTAAAAGGTAAAAAGGTATATGTGTTTAAAAATCCTAAAATCATTTTTAAGGTTGGATTTTTTCTCTAAAATTGTCTTTCTGAAAGTTATAAGAAGCAAAGTAAAAAAATCTAATAAATTTATTTAAACAAGTGAAGACCAAGTCTTTAAAATATTTTCTTGGATTTTCAAATTCTATTTGAGTTTTGTCTCTCTTAGAATTAAAAATGTCGGGCAAAGTGAGACCAGCTTGCTAGTAAATAAATAACATTTAAAAAATAGAGGCAGCTCACTGGTAAGTGCTGCTATTTGAGCTATTTTTAGAACAGGCCAGCGGGCTACTCATCTGGTCCTTACGGGCTACCTGGTGCCCGCGGGCACCACGTTGGTGACCCCTGCTGTAGATCCTTCCAGGTCAAACTTGAGGAGAGCCATAAAGGTTAAAAACGACCTATATATTGTATTGGTTTTGAACATGAACACTATCCCAGCAATAAGAGAGCCCCCTGGTGGTCGTGAGCAGCACAGGCAATGACGTCATAGACAGTTGTGTGGCTGGAGTACACATGATGCTCGGCATCATCGCAGCAGCTGATCCACGCCCACGCTCACCTTCCCCAAAAATCCCATCATCCCCGTGACTCGCCGCCCGGAGACCACGACCGGAAGCGGCGGATTAGAGGATGAACAACTTTGGTCATGTTTTGCCATGATTGCAGCCAAATGTTTAATCTTCTTATACACCATCATCATGTTGCACTTTGCTACTCCACAACTATTCATACTTTTTGTATGGGAGTATAATCAAATATCAAATGTATTTACATTTTATTTATTTTTTAAACTACTGTTGAATGTGCTCAAAATGTACTTTAACACAACCATCTTCTAACTAAGTTTGAAAACAAATCACAATATACTTTCTTGAAAGAAGAAACATTCAATATTGTTGTGGCTCCATTTTTATTTCAGAGTTGAAATATGTTTATCTTCTTCCATTTTAGTTTGGATATGTTTTAGAATGTTGTTTTGTTTTTAATTATTATTAATAATTAATAATAATAATGTGTGTGTATGTATACTTACATAATGTGTGCATGTATGTGTTTAGTTTTTGTGTATATATATATATATACTGTATATATATACATTTTATATATATATATATATATATACACATAAATATACATATGTGTGTGTATGTATACATATATTAAATATATATATGTGTATAAATATATATATATATATATATATATATATATATATGTGTATATATATATATATATATATATATATATATGTGTGTATATATATATATATATATATATATATATATATATATATATATATATATATATATATATATATATATATATATATATATATATATATATATATATATATATATATATATATATATATATATATATATATATATGGCCTGGGAACGCCTCGGGATCCCCCAGGAGGAGCTGGACGAAGTGGCTGGAGAGAGGGAAGTCTGGGCTTCCCTGCTTAGGCTGCTGCCCCCGCGACCCGACCTCGGATAAGCGGAGGAAGATGGATGGATGGATGGATGGATGGATTTATTCGAGAATCTATTTTTTTTACGCCCCCTACTGAATATATTTGTTAAATAAAACATTTGTATTTAACTGTTGGGCATCACATGGAGAGCCAGGTTTTTTCAGAGTCGGTACTCGGTGGCCAAAAAAGTTAGAGAACCCCCGAGTTAAAAGGACCGTTCAGCGGTCGTCAAACCCTTTAATCCGGATCCGATCCAGGTGCGGAGGCCGTGTGAACGCGACTGATCACACGTGCTGGTATAATTCCACAGCCTGCGCGGTGCATTCGCTGACCTCATAAGAAAACACGAAGCGTTACACAATGCACACATCCTTACTGTAATGTGTTCCTACTGTGGCCCGAGGGTCCAGCAGCCCATCCTGAAATAATTTGTGTCTTTAAATAACCCAGCGAGCCGAGAGACGCCGCGGGAGCGAGGGGAAAGTGACGCGGCGGAGAAGACGACCCGTCCACCGCGTGATCAAGCGGCGCCCTCGCCCGCGTCACGAGCCGCGTTACACAACCGCTCCGCTCGTCCTGGAGAGGAGCGTCACGCAGATCCTAATCCACACCGTCCATGGTTTGGACTAACTGTTCTAACCGGTGCCACCGAGGCAGCTGGGAGGAGTTTGGTGTGGAAGGGTGTCCTAACTTTTTCCACTGAGGGCCACACACGGAAAGATCAAACATTTGGATCTTTTTCTTTGGCAAAACCAACACAATAGAAATATATTTTCCCCAAGTTTGGTCCCAAGTCGGGTCATAAAAATGTTAAACATAAGTCCTTTTTTTGTTTTTTTTGTCCAACACTTAAATCTCTCGATCAGAGCTGTCGAAGTCCTTTTCACTGAGGGCCACAACGCAGTTATGCTTGGCCCCAGAGGGCCGTTTTTAACAGTGAAAACTATTATCACACAATTTTTTTGCATTTTATTAGATTTTTTTAAAAACAAAAATGTAAAAAAAAAAAAGGTAAATTGCAATAATTCCACTTTAAAATTGTGTGTATATTACTGTAAATGGAAAAACAGTAGTGCTGTTTTTATGGTAACCCTAACCCAAAAATGTTTATTTACAATAAAAAAAAAACAAATGTAAATTTACAGTAAAAGTCTAAGATTCTGACAATTTTGATGCTGATAACATGTCGCCTTCTAGTGGACAACATGCATAATTCAGGTCAATGACCTCAAAGTATGCACTTTTATGACTCAATGCAAACAACCTTCCCTAGTCATGGTGCAAAAAAAAATCCAACTATCATAAAAATTGGTAAGTTGCAATAATTGCACCTTAAAATTTAGTGTATATTACTGTAAATTTAAAAAAACAGTAGTGCTGTTTTTATGGTAAAAAGAAAAAAAAGAAAAAAAAAAGTAGTCAGTTGCCAAAATTTTACTGTAAACATGCAGTTTTTTTATTTACAGTAAAAAAAAACAATGTAAATTTTACAGTAAAAGTCTAAGATTCTGACAATTTTGATGCTGATAATATGTCGCCTTCTAGTGGACAACATGAATCATTCAGGTCAATGACCTCAAAGTATGCACTTACATGACTCAAACAACCTTCCCTAGTCATGGTGCAAAAAAAAAATCCAACTATCATAAAAATTGGTAAGTTGCAATAATTGCACCTTAAAATTTAGTGTATATTACTTTAAATGGAAAAACAGTACTGCTGTTTTTATGGTAAAAAAAAAAGGTAGCTCAGTCGCCAAAATTTTACTGTAAACATGCAGTTTTTTTATTTACAGTAAGAATTTTTTTTTAAATTTTACAGAAAAATTCTAAGATTCTGACAATTTTGATACTGCTAATATGTCACCTTCTAAAAAACAACATGAATAATTCCGGTCAACTACCTTAAAGTATGCACAGTATGCACTTATATGACCCAATGCAAACAACCTTCCCTAGTCATGGTGCAAAAAAAACAATCCAGCTATCATCAAAATTGGTAAGTTGCAATAATTGCACCTTAAAATTTAGTGTATATTACTTTAAATGGAAAAACAGTACTGCTGTTTTTATGGTAAAAAAAAAAAGGTAGCTCAGTCGCCAAAATTTTACTGTAAACATGCAGTTTTTTTATTTACAGTAAAAAAAAAAAAAAAGTACATTTTACAGAAAAATTCTAAGATTCTGACAATTTTGATACTGCTAATATGTCGCCTTCTAAAAAACAACATGAATAATTCAGGTCAACCACCTTGAAGTATGCACAGCATGCACCTATATGACCCAATGCAAACAACCTTCCCTAGTCATGGTGCAAAAAAAGCAATCCAACTATCATCAAAATTGGTAAGTTGCAATAATCGCACCCTAAAATTTAGTGTATATTACTTTAAATGGAAAAACAGTACTGCTGTTTTTATGGTAAAAAAAAAAAAAGGTAGCTCAGTCGCCAAAATTTTACTGTAAACATGCAGTTTTTTTATTTACAGTAAGATTTTTTTTTTTTAATTTTACAGAAAAATTCTAAGATTCTGACAATTTTGATACTGCTAATATGTCGCCTTCTAAAAAACAACATGAATAATTCCGGTCAACTACCTTAAAGTATGCACAGCATGCACTTATATGACCCAATGCAAACAACCTTCCCTAGTCATGGTGCAAAAAACAATCCAACTATCATCAAAATTGGTAAGTTGCAATAATTGCACCTTAAAATTTAGTGTATATTACTTTAAATGGAAAAACAGTACTGCTGTTTTTATGGTAAAAAAAAAAAAGGTAGCTCAGTCGCCAAAATTTTACTGTAAACATGCAGTTTTTTTATTTACAGTAAAAAAAAAAAAAAAGTACATTTTACAGAAAAATTCTAAGATTCTGACAATTTTGATACTGCTAATATGTCGCCTTCTAAAAACAACATGAATAATTCAGGTCAACCACCTTGAAGTATGCACAGCATGCACTTATATGACCCAATGCAAACAACCTTCCCTAGTCATGGTGCAAAAAAAAAACAATCCAACTATCATCAAAATTGGTAAGTTGCAATAATTGCACCTTAAAATTTAGTGTATATTACATTAAATGGAAAAACAGTACTGCTGTTTTTATGGTAAAATTTTTTTAAAAAAAGGTAGCTGTAAACATGCAGTTTTTTTTATTTACAGTAAAAAAAAAAAAAAGGTACATTTTACAGAAAAATTCTAAGATTCTGACAATTTTGATACTGCTAATATGTCGCCTTCTAAAAAACAACATGAATAATTCAGGTCAACCACCTTGAAGTATGCACAGCATGCACTTATATGACCCAATGCAAACAACCTTCCCTAGTCATGGTGCAAAAAAAGCAATTCAACTATCATCAAAATTGGTAAGTTGCAATAATCGCACCCTAAAATGAACAGGACTCATTCATCAAGTAACAAAATATTTGACGCTGAGATGTATAAGTGCTAAATGATCATAAAATAGCTAGCGTGCTAATATTGGAATGCTAAGGATGCGGGCAGCACTGTGGACACCTGAGTGGGACTATCACCCCCACGCCACTTCCACTCATGCCAGCTGGACATTCCAGTCCCCTCCAGCACCAGATCAGCATGGACAACAAAACGAGCACGTCTGTTGACACTAAAGTCCAGCATTACCCAGCATGCAGCGGGAGGCCAACTTACAGCAGTGATGGTCGTCTCAGCGTGCTCTCCTACCGTGGGGGGCCACGCCGGCCCGCTAAACGCAGCCACATATTCCCGGGGACGACACGGAACACGGACGCGTGTGTGTGTGTGTGTGTTTTGTCAACGTGCGACGAGGGAAGGCCAAGAGGGGGGGTCGTCGAGGCGAGAGACACACACCGCTGTTGTACCAGCTGATTGGCTGGGAGGAGAGTGGGCGGGGACTGGGCGGACCAATGGCGCGGGCCGAGGCAGAGATGGCAACAAAGGATGTTTTTGTTCCTTCTCTTAAGTTGGTGCCATCACATACAAGTGTGTGTTCCTTTTACACCTGTCTGTGTGTGTGTGTGTGTGTGTGTGTGTGTGTGTGTGTGTGTGTGTGTGTGTGTGTGTGTGTGTGTGTGTGTGTGTGTGTGTGTGTGTGTGTGTGTGTGTGTGTGTGTGTGTGTCGTGAAACATTTATGCGGTGCTGTGTTGCCATGGCAACTGCATCCTGCACAGATGGCTGCTCTGTCAGCGTTGACTCCTTACCCGAGATCCACCCATACTCCTTTTTTTTTAATCCCCCCCAAGGCCGATACGATACCGATTATTACTCGTCTAAGAGGCCGATAAGCGATGTATGAAGCCGATATTAATTTCCATTAAAAGTTATTTTATATATATATATTATTATATGTCAGTAAACAACTGGACAAGGCTTAAAGTTGTTTTTTAGCATTATTTTTCAGGAAAGGTGGCACCAGTAGCGACATGATGTTTAATGTTGTGTTTAATTTACCATCAAACACCTTTATTACGCGTGTCTAAGAGGAGAATCAACATTTTATTTCAAAATATAGAAAATCTCCTGGCAAAATATGGCATTTCTCTACATCACAACAACTCATCTACTCCATTTTATACCGTTTAATAACATACATGGTAAGGTTTCCTCGTGAACATTTAAATAAAAACAATGGTGGGCTCCATCACGTAATCTGGCACGAGACCAATAAGCAACTTGGGCGGCGCACGTACTTTCATAGCGTAAACAAACAACAAAACAGCCAGCAGTCTGATAGCTTCCATTCTGTCGCCATCTGGTGGTTAACAAAAGTAACTCAAGTCAGTGACTATTGGAGTATGTTTCATGTACATCATTTTTACTTATATGACCCAATCCAAATAACCTTCCCTAGTCATGGTGCAGAAAAAAATAAAATTAATGAAGGGATGATAGGGAAAAATGCAAAAAACTCTCCACACTTATCCATGTTTGGCACATTTTAGCGGCTTGATATTTCTGATTCATTAAAAAACTTTAAGAAGGTTGTCACGGAAGTAAACAAGGTAGGAGTCAAATTTTCACATGCTCTTAATTATGTATCCATCTATCCATCCATCCATCCATTTTCTACCGCTTAATCCCTTTGGGGTCGCGGAGGGCGCTGGAGCCTATCTCAGCTACAATCGGGCGGAAGGCGGGGTATACCCTGGACAAGTCGCCACCTCATCACAGGTTATAATTATTTATATATCAGT
>NC_084735.1:780305-782805 GCF_033978785.1 Entelurus aequoreus | reverse complement strand
ATACTGTATTTATGTTATTCACATGTGAATAATGCTGTATAATAGACTGTATTTATATTATTCACATGTGATTAATGCTGTATAATAGACTGTATTTATATTATTCACATGTGAATAATGCTGTATAATAGCCTGTATTTATGTTATTCACATGTGATTAATGCTGTATAACACTGTATTTATATTATTCACATGTGAATAATACTGTATTTGTTATTCACATGTGAATAATGCTGTATAATAGACTGTATTTATATTATTCACGTGTGAATAATGCTGTATAATAGACTGCATTTATATTATTCACATGTGAATAATGCTGTATAATAGACTGTATTTATGTTATTCACATGTGAATAATGCTGTATAATAGACTGTATTTATGTTATTCACATGTAAAAAATACCCAAGTGTTTATTGTCTATTGTGAGTGAACTGTGCTGCTGAATTTCCCCCAGGGATCAATAAAGTACTTTCTATTCTATTCTATTTTATCTGTAAAATCTAGGGTTGTAGTTTTTAACGGTGTATCAGTGTCAATGGAAAGACGCTACATTTGTTTTTACGGCAGAAAAAACTGGCAGCTAAGTTACCAGAAAAAAAAAAAAAAAAGTAATATCCATCATCCATCCATTTTCTTCCACTTATCCGAGGTCGGGTCGCGGGGGCAGCAGCCTAAGCAGGGAAGTCCAGACTTCCCCAATATAATGTTGTAAAAAACAATGTCAATTTAACAGTACAATTCCGGCAACTAAGCTGCCAGCTTTTTTTTCCGTAAAAAACAAAAAACGAAACGTTGGTACTGTTTTTATATTTACCGTAAAATGTTGTAAAAAAATAAAATTAAAATTAAAATATTTTTTTGTAAAATTTTGTAAACATCAAGTTTTTACTGTAAAATCGACAGTCTACTTAAAACAATGTATATAATTGTGTGAATGCTCCTAAGCATACTTCTACATTTCTCGACCGATTTGAAACATTCCAACACCAACCATTCCAACCACCAGTGCCTCCATGGTAATGCCCCCCCCCTCTACCTCAAAGAACTGCTCACCCCCAAATCCTCCGCTCAGGACGGGCTAACCCCCTCCAACCTCCGAGGACAAAGCTACGAACAATGGGAGACCGGGCTTTCTGCTCCGCCGCTCCCAGTCTGAGGAGCGCTCTCCCTGACCACCTGAGGGCACCACAGACTGTGGATGCTTTCAAAAAAGGCTTAAAAACCCTTCTTTTAAAAAAACAAAAAAACAAGCCTTTTTGTAGATTTATGCGTGCTAATTCTGGACACGACACCGCCGCTCAGGACAGGCTAACCACCCCCAAATCCTCCGCTCCGGACGGGCTAACCTCCTCCAACCTCCGAGGACAAAGCTACGAACAATGGGAGACCGGGCTTTCTGCTCCGCCGCTCCCCGTCTGAGGAGCGCTCTCCCTGACCACCTGAGGGTACCACAGACTGTGAATGCTTTAAAAACTCTTCTTTTTAAAAAAGCCTTTTTTTTTTAAAGATATATGCATACTAGTTTGGCTGTTCTAGTTTTTATTTTTATTTATTATTATTATTTTTTTTAATACACTAGCACTTTGAGGTTGTTTTACTCAATGTAAAGTGCTTTTTACAAATAAAATATATTTTTATTATAACTCATTCTGAACATTCAAGTTGTTTTTTACCAATTTAAAAAAAATTCCAGATTTTCCCGAAATTCCCTAATACCATTTACTACTTTAAACAATTCCAACAGCAACCAAAAAAATCCCGCTTTTCCCAAAATTCCGGTAAGTTCCCATTAAAATGAATGGGATATTTTTCCCAATTCCTACAATTTCCAACCTATTCAAAGCATTCCAACATCAACACATTCCACTCATCCTGGACATTTCCAACTAACGCTTTCCCAAGTTCCAAACCCAAAATCCGGTTGTCCTGGAAATCCAAACTCCTCCACATTCAAACCATTTCCTAATTCCAACCATCGGAACAGAAGTGAAAATGTAATAAAATATTTATTGAAAAGCAGAAATACAAAACACGTTTCCGGGTGTGTCCAAGACAAGTTCCTAGTTGCCTTGGTCACCACAGGAGGCTAAAAAGAGACAAACATGAAAAGTTCCGATCAAAGACCAGCAGCATTAAGTATCATCGTCTTTCAGGACGTGGTCCTCCACGTCTCCGGTTTTGCTCCGGCCTCCGAAGCGTCTGAAGAAGGAGATGAAGCCGAGGCTGTTTGCCGGTCCGTTTGCGTGGTCCCCGGTCTTGGCGGCGACCAGCAAAGCCCTGGCTCGGTCCATCATCGCCGATTCAGTCCTGGAACCGGAGGAGTAGGACCTTTGGAAGAAACTCCCCAGTCGGAAGGCGGGCGCGGGGGAAAGCCTGGTCTCGTCCACGGAGGCGGACCTCAAGTAGGGGCTTTTGGAGAGAGCTCGGTCACGGGGGTACTCGGAGAGGGACGGGGGATTGGGATTTGGCGGATCTCCTCCGCTTTCCCACACGTCG
>NC_084735.1:762805-775305 GCF_033978785.1 Entelurus aequoreus | reverse complement strand
CAGGCGGTGTCATGTGACCTCCACACTACTGTAAGTCAGTCCTACCAGGCGGTGTCATGTGACCTCCCTACCAGGCGGTGTCATGTGACCTCCACACTACTGTAAGTCAGTCCTACCAGGCGGTGTCATGTGACCTCCACACTACTGTAAGTCAGTCCTACCGTGAAAAATGTCTCCATCTGCTGGAAGAGGGCGGGATGTCGGATGGTGTACAACTTCACCTCCTTCAGCTTCTTCACCTCCCGCTCAAAGTCCGCCACCACTTCCTCCTTGCAGATCCTGTCACGTGGTTACACTTCATACCGGAGGCGGGGGGATGGTTGTGGGATAAGAAGGGGCGCCCACCTTAACGCCATGGCGATGTGTTCCATCTGGCCGGGGAAGGTCAGCAGCGCCGCGTCGATGTCCTCCGCTTGCTGCCGGGAGGAAACGCTCACGTGGTTATTGTGGATTCCGAACTACGTCGCTGGCGTTACCTTGGCGACGTAGTGCATGAGGTTCATGCCGGGCGTGTTGGCCTTGGTGTCGGCCAGGTTGAGCAGCGACGTCATCCTGAAGCCCATGGCGTCGGCGTTGTAGCCCCCCTGCGCGGGAGAGGAGCGGCATGTGACGTGGGAGGTGACACTTCATAAACCAAAAAAAGAAAAAGGTAGAGGAGCACAGACGGCGTTCATGTAGTTGCCGGCTTTCAGGACCAGGTGGATGACGGCGTGCAGGTCGTCACAGTCCAGCAGCTCTGCGGGCGACATCGTTGGTGTTTTAAACGTCAGGCAAAGCAGGAAGTGAGGTGGCGATGCTAGCCTGTGCTACCGTTAGCCGCTCTGATCATCACCGCCAGCGAGTTCTTCACCTCCGCCATGAGAGGCAAGAACTCCTCGCGCAGCACCATCATCTTCAGGAGCTCCTCGTAACTATGAAGGGAAGAATAGTTGGAATGTTGAAGAGTTTGAATTTCCAGGAAAACCGGGAATTTGGTTTGGAACTCGGGGAAGTGTTAGTTTGAATGTCCAGGATGAGTGGAATGTGTTGATGTTGGAATGGCTTGAATAGCTTGAAACATGTGGGAATTGTGCAACTTGGAAAAATGTCCCATTCATTTCAATGGGAACTTCCTGGAAATTTGGGGAAAAGTTTTTTTTTCCCTGACTAAGAGGAATGTTTTGACAGTGGAACGGTTGACATGGGTCGAAAAATGTGAAAGGAAATAGGGTTACGAAAAAACAGGAATTCCTGGAAATTTGTTGAACTTGGAAAACTGGTTCTTTGAATTTCCAGGATTAGTTGAATGTGAATGTGTTGAATCGGTTGAAAAATGTGGGAATTGTGGAACTTTGAAAAATGTCCCATTCATTTCAAATGGGAACTTCCTGGAAATTTGGGGAAAAGCGGGAATTGTTTTGAAAATGATTAGGAGCATGAATGTCCTGAATGAGCTGAATTGGTTGGTGTTGGAATTGTTAAAATCGAGAAATGTTGAAGTATAACGTTTTTTTTTATCTGAGAAATGTTATTACGGAATTTTGGGAAAACCGGGAATTTTTCAAGTTCTTAAACCAACTTATTTATTTTTTTTGTCCTGACTAAGAGGAATGTGAAAGGAGTCATCACACTGAAAAAGGTTAGAAATAAAGTTAGAAAAAAAAACAGGAATTCCTGGAAATTTGTTGAACGTGGAAAAATGGTTGTTTGAATTTCCAGGATGAGTTGAATGTGTTGAATCGGTTGAAAAATGTGGAAATTGTGCAACTTGGAAAAATGTCCCATTCATTTCAATGGGAACTTCCTGGAAATTTGGGAATTTGGGGAAAAGCGGGAATTTTTTTTGAAAATGATGAGGAGCATGAATGTCCTGAATGAGCTGAATTGGTTGGTGTTGGAATTGTTTAAATCGAGAAATGTTGAAGTAGTAACGTTTTTTTAATTTGACAAATGGTATTGCGGAATTTGGGAAAAGCGGGAATTTTTCAAACCAACGTGTTTTTTTGTCCTGAATAAGAGGAATGTTTTGACGGTGGAACGGTTGAAAAATGTGAAAAAAAAATAGGGTTAGAAAAAAAACAGGAATTCCTGGAAATTTGTTGAACGTGGGAAAAGTTCTTTGAATTTCCAGGATGAGTTGAACGTGAATGTGTTGAATCGGTTGAAGAATGTGAAAGGAGTCATTGCACTGAAAAAAGGTTGGACATAAGGTTAGAAAAAAACAGGAATTCCTGGAAATTTTTTAAACGTGGAAAAATGGTTTGAATTTCCAGGATGAGTTGAATGTGTTGAATCGGTTGAAAAATGTGGAAATTGTGCAACTTGGAAAAATGTCCCATTCATTTCAATGGGAACTTCCTGGAAATTTGGGAATTTGGGGAAAAGCGGGATTTTTTTTTTGAAAATAAGGAGCATGAATGTCCTGAATGAGCTGAATTGGTTGGTGTTGGAAACGTTCAAATCGAGAAATGTTGAAGTAGTAAACATTTTTTATTTGAGAAACGGTATTGCGGAATTTTGGGAAAAGCGGGAATTTTTCAAACCAACATGTTTTTTTGTCCTGAATTTTGACAGTGGAACGGTTCACATGAGTTGAAAAATGTGAAAGGAAATAGGGTTAGAAAAAACAGAAATTCCTAGAAATTTGTTTAAACATGGAAAAATAGTTATTTGAATTTCCAGGATGACTTGAATGTAAATGTGTTGAATCGGTTGAAGAATGTGAAAGGAGTCATCGCACTGAAAAAGGTTGGAAATAAGGTTAGAAAAAAACAGGAATTCCTGGAAATTTGTTGAACGTGGAAAAATGGTTGTTTGAATTTCCAGGATGAGTTGAATGTGATGAATCGGTTGAAAAATGTGGGAATTGTGGAAGTTTAAAAAATGTCCCATTCATTTCAAATGGGAACTTCCTGGAAATTTGGGGAAAAGCGGGAATTTTTTGGAAAATGATGAGGAGCATGAATGTCCTGAATGAGCTGAATTGGTCGGTGTTGGAATTGTTAAAATCGAGAAATGTTAAAGGAGTAACGTTTTTCTATCTGAGAAATGTTATTACGGAATTTGGGGAAAAGCGGGAATTTTTCATGTTCTTAAACCAACTTGTTTTTTTTGTCCAGACTAAGAGGAATGTGAAAGGAGTCATCGCACTGAAAAAGGTTGGAAATAAGGTTAGAAAAAAACAGGAATTCCTGGAAATTTGTTGAACTTGGAAAAATGGTTAGAATTTCCAGGATGAGTTGAATGTGGTTGAAAAATGTGGGAATTGTGGAAGTTTGAAAAATGGATCATTCATTTCAATGGGAACTTCCTGGAAATTTGGGGAAAAGCGGGAATTTTTTGGAAAAATTATGAGCATGAATGTCCTGAATGAGCTGAATTGGTTGGTGTTGGAATTGTTTAAATCGAGAAATGTTGAAGTAGTAACGTTTTTTTATTTGAGAAACGGTATTGCGGAATTTTGGGAAAAGCGGGAATTTTTCAAGTTCTTAAACCAACTTGTTTTTTTGTCCTGACTAAGAGGAATGTTTGGACAGTGGAACGCTTGAAATGGGTTGGAAAAATGTGAAAGGAGTCATCGCACTGAAAAAGGTTGGAAATAAGGTTAGGAAAAAACAGGAATTCCTGGAAATTTGTTGAACGTGGCAAAATGGTTGTTTGAATTTCCAGGATGAGTTGAATGTGAATGTGTTGAAGAATGTGGGAATTGTGGAAGTTTGAAAAATGGATCATTCATTTTGAATGAGGAAAATGTCCCTAAAAACTGGGAATTCTAGGAAATCCGGGAATTTTTTAAAATAATTGTTGGAATTCCATAATATCATTTCTCATTTAAAAATGTTGCTACAACATTTCTCGACCGATTTTGAAAAATTCCAACACCAACCATTTCAACTCATTCAGAACATTCACTTTCTATTTCACTTTTTTTTTTTTAGCATTTTCAAAAAAACAACTCCTTTCCCGAAGTTCCCAAATTTCCAGGAAATTCCCATTGAAATGAATGGGACATTTTTCAAACTTCCACAACTCCCACATTTTGTGTCCGATTCAAACCGTTTCGACTACAAAATATTCAGCCTGTTCAGGATTTGTGTTCTTCCCTTTCAACAATTATAAAAAAAAATTCCCGGATTTCCTACAATTCCCAGTTTTTTGGGACATTTTCCTCATTCAAGATTAATGATCCATTTTTCAAACATCCACAATTCCCACATTCTTCAACCGATTCAACTCATCCTGGAAATTCAAACAACCATTTTTCCACGTTAAACAAATTTCCAGGAATTCCTGTTTTTTCCTAACCTTATTTCCAACCTTTTTCAGTGCGATGACTCCTTTCACATTTTTCAACCCATTTCAAGCGTTCCACTATCAAAACATTCCTCTTAGTCAGGACAAAAAAACAAGTTGGTTTAAGAAGTTGAAAAATTCCCGCTTTTCCCAAAATTCCGTAATACCATTTCTCAAATAAAAAAAACTTACTACTTCAACATTTCTCGATTTGAAACAATTCCAACACCAACCAATTCAGCTCATTCAGGACATTCATGCTCGTAATCATTTTCAAAAAAAATTCCGCTTCTTCCCCAAATTTCCAGGAAGTTCCCATTGAAATTAATGGGACCTTTTTCAAACTTCCACAACTCCCACATTTTTTATCCGCTTCAAACCGTTTCGACTCCAAAATATTCAGCCTGTTCAGGAATTGTGTTCTTCCATTTCAACAATTATAAAAAAAAATTCCCGGATTTCCTACAATTCCCAGTTTTTAGGGACATTTTCCTCATTCAAAATGAAGGATCCATTTTTCAAACTTCCACAATTCCCACATTCTTCAACCCATTCAACTCATCCTGGAAATTCAAACAACTATTTTTCCACGTTCAACAAATTTCCAGGAATTCCTGTTTTTTCCTAACCTTATTTCCAACCTTTTTCAGTGCGATGACTCCTTTCACATTTTTCAACCCATTTCAAGCGTTCCACTATCAAAACATTCCTCTTAGTCAGGACAAAAAAACAAGTTGGTTTAAGAAGTTGAAAAATTCCCGCTTTTCCCAAAATTCCGTAATACCATTTCTCAAATAAAAAAAACGTACTACTTCAACATTTCTCGATTTGAAACAATTCCAACACCAACCAATTCAGCTCATTCAGGACATTCATGCTCGTAATCATTTTCAAAAAAAATTCCGCTTCTTCCCCAAATTTCCAGGAAGTTCCCATTGAAATTAATGGGACCTTTTTCAAACTTCCACAACTCCCACATTTTTTATCCGCTTCAAACCGTTTCGACTCCAAAATATTCAGCCTGTTCAGGAATTGTGTTCTTCCATTTCAACAATTATAAAAAAAAATTCCCGGATTTCCTACAATTCCCAGTTTTTAGGGACATTTTCCTCATTCAAAATGAAGGATCCATTTTTCAAACTTCCACAATTCCCACATTCTTCAACCCATTCAACTCATCCTGGAAATTCAAACAACTATTTTTCCACGTTCAACAAATTTCCAGGAATTCCTGTTTTTTCCTAACCTTATTTCCAACCTTTTTCAGTGCGATGACTCCTTTCACATTTTTCAACCCATTTCAAGCGTTCCACTATCAAAACATTCCTCTTAGTCAGGACAAAAAAAACAAGTTGGTTTAAGAAGTTGAAAAATTCCCGCTTTTCCCAAAATTCCGTAATACCATTTCTCAAATAAAAAAAACTTACTACTTCAACATTTCTCGATTTGAAACAATTCCAACACCGACCAATTCAGCTCATTCAGGACATTCATGCTCCTAATCATTTTCAAAAAAATTTCCGCTTCTTCCCCAAATTTCCAGAAAGTTCCCATTGAAATGAATGGGACATTTTTCAAACTTCCACAACTCCCACATTTTGTATCCGATTCAAACCGTTTCGACTACAAAATATTCAGCCTGTTCAGGAATTGTGTTCTTCCCTTTCAACAATTATAAAAAAAAATTCCCGGATTTCCTACAATTCCCAGTTTTTTGGGACATTTTCCTCATTCAAAATGAATTGTCCAGTTTTCAAACTTCCACAATTCCCACATTCTTCAACCGATTCAACACATTCAACTCATCCTGGAAATTCAAACCACCATTTTGCCATGTTCAACGAATTTCCAGGAATTCCTGTTTTTTTTCTAACCTTATTTCCAACCTTTTTCAGTGCGATGACTCCTTTCACATTTTTCAACCCATTCCCACTGTCAAAACATTCCTCTTAGTCAGGACAAAAAAAAAAGTTGGTTTAAGAACTTGAAAAATTCCCGCTTTTCCCAAAATTCCGTAATACCTTTTCTCAAATAAAAAAACCTTACTACTTTAACATTTCTCGATTTAAACAATTCCAACACCAACCAATTCAGCTCGTTCAGGACATTCATGCACCTAATCATTTTCCAAAAAATTCCCGCTTCTTCCCCAAATTTCCAGGAAGTTCCCATTGAAATGAATGGGACCTTTTTCAAACTTCCACAACTCCCACATTTTTTATCCGATTCAAACCGTTTCGACTCCAAAATATTCAGCCTGTTCAGGAATTGTGTTCTTCCATTTCAACAACTATAAAAAAATTCCCGGATTTCCTACAATTCCCAGTTTTTTGGGACATTTTCCTCATTCAAAATGAATGATCCATTTTTCAAACATCCACAATTCCCACATTCTTCAACCCATTCAACTCATCCTGGAAATTCAAACAACTATTTTTCCATGTTCAACAAATTTCCAGGAATTCCTGTTTTTTCCTAATCTTATTTCCAACCTTTTTAAGTGCGATGACTCCTTTCACATTTTTCAACCCATTTCCACTGTCAAAACATTCCTCTTAGTCAGGACAAAAAAAAAAATTGGTTTAAGAACTTGAAAAATTCCCGCTTTTCCCAAAATTCCGTAATACCATTTCTCAAATAAAAAAACATTACTACTTCAACATTTCTCGATTTAAACAATTCCAACACCAACCAATTCAGCTCATTCAGGACATTCATGCACCTAATCATTTTCAAAAAAATTCCCGCTTCTTCCCCAAATTTCCAGGAAGTTCCCATTGAAATGAATGGGACATTTTTCAAAACTTCCACAACTCCCACATTTTGTATCCGATTCAAACCGTTTCGACTCCAAAATATTCAGCCTGTTCAGGAATTGTGTTCTTCCCTTTCAACAATTATAAAAAAAATTCCCGGATTTCCTACAATTCCCAGTTTTTTGGGACATTTTCCTCATTCAAGATTAATGATCCATTTTTCAAACATCCACAATTCCCACATTCTTCAACCGATTCAACACATTCAACTCATCCTGGAAATTCAAACAACCATTTTTCCATGTTCAATAAATTTCCAGGAATTCCTGTTTTTTCCTAACCTTATTTCCAACCTTTTTCAGTGCGATGACTCCTTTCCCATTTTTCAACCCATTTCAAGCGTTCCACTGTCCAAACATTCCTCTTAGTCAGGACAAAAAAACAAGTTGGTTTAAGAACTTGAAAAATTCCCGCTTTTCCCAAAATTCCGTAATACCTTTTCTCAAATAAAAAAAACGTACTACTTCAACATTTCTCGATTTGAAACAATTCCAACACCAACCAATTCAGCTCATTCAGGACATTCATGCTCGTAATCATTTTCAAAAAAATTTCCGCTTCTTCCCCAAATTTCCAGGAAGTTCCCATTGAAATTAATGGGACCTTTTTCAAACTTCCACAACTCCCACATTTTTTATCCGATTCAAACCGTTTCGACTCCAAAATATTCAGCCTGTTCAGGAATTGTGTTCTTCCATTTCAACAATTATAAAAAAAAATTCCCGGATTTCCTACAATTCCCAGTTTTTAGGGACATTTTCCTCATTCAAAATGAAGGATCCATTTTTCAAACTTCCACAATTCCCACATTCTTCAACCCATTCAACTCATCCTGGAAATTCAAACAACTATTTTTCCACGTTCAACAAATTTCCAGGAATTCCTGTTTTTTCCTAACCTTATTTCCAACCTTTTTCAGTGCCATGACTCCTTTCACATTTTTCAACCCATTTCAAGCGTTCCACTGTCAAAACATTCCTCTTAGTCAGGACAAAAAAAACAAGTTGGTTTAAGAAGTTGAAAAATTCCCGCTTTTCCCCAAATTCCGTAATACCATTTCTCAAATAAAAAAAACGTTACTACTTCAACATTTCTCGATTTAAACAATTCCAACACCGACCAATTCAGCTCATTCAGGACATTCATGCTCCTAATCATTTTCAAAAAAATTTCCGCTTCTTCCCCAAATTTCCAGGAAGTTCCCATTGAAATGAATGGGACATTTTTCAAACTTCCACAACTCCCACATTTTTTATCCGATTCAAAGCGTTTCTAGGAGAAAAAAAAAGGGTGTAAAAATGGGACGTCATGGCTATGCTGCTGAAGGCCACCAGGGGAAGTACTTGCATGTCTTCATCATCATTAGTGGAAGCATAGCCAGGAGTGAGACGTCATGGCTATGCTGCTGAAGGCCACCAGGGGAAGTACTTGCATGTCTTCATCATCATTAGTGGAAGCATAGCCAGGAGTGAGACGTCATGGCTATGCTGCTGAAGGCCACCAGGGGGAGTACTTGCATGTCTTCATCATCATTGGTGGAAGCATAGCCAGGAGTGAGACGTCATGGCTATGCTGCTGAAGGCCACCAGGGGGAGTACTTGCATGCCATGTATTGATACGCAACAGTGGTACTCACCACGGCACTTGGACCAGCTGCACCATGAAGCGGTCGGCCTCGGGTAAGAGGGAGAGGTTCCCGCTGAAGGACAGCAGCTGCCTCACCTGCACACACACACACACACACACACACACACACACACACACACACACACACACACACACACACACACACACACACACACACACACACACACACACACACACACACACACACACACACACACACACACACACACACACACACACACACACACACACACACACACACACACACACACACTTCTTTCAAACACACACAATGTGGGTGACATTAAAGTCGGGGCGTTCGCTACCTCACTTTCTTCAGGCAGCATCTTGCAAAGTTCCTTCAGCTTGCCGCTGCCAAACTTGCACCAGTTGCCTTGGCGGATGTCTTCCACCATTTCTGCCACCGGCCTGCAGAGGGAGACATTTTCAGGATGTTTCACTCTCTTGTGGCGTACACAACAAAGCCGTGGTTCTTTGGTCAACATTTTGTTTACATTATATGGAGTCTAATTTGTTTGTTTATTACAAAAGCTTTTTTTTTTTTTTACACTGAATTTATGCAACTAATTTTTTTGCGTTCGAGTTTTGTGAACTGAATTTATTTACAACAAATTATGCTGACAGGTTCATTGAAAAAACCTTGTTAGCAAAATGCGTGTTTAAAAAAAAAATCAATGTATAAGAATTCAGTATTTTAAAATTCAGTGTTTAAAAAAAATCCAGTGTATAAAAATTCAGTATTTTAAAATTCAGTGTTTAAAAAAATCCAGTGTATAAAAATTCTGTATTTTAAAATTCAGTGTATAAAAACTTTTGTGTAAAAAAGTTCAGTGTAAAAAAGTTCAGTATAAAATTCAGTGTTTAAAACTTTTTGTGTAAAAAAGTTCAGTGTAAAAAAGTTCAGTATAAAATTCAGTGTTTAAAAATTTTAGTGCATAGAAATTTCAGTGTAAAAAAAGTTCAATGTGTAAAAAATCTGTGTATAAAAATGCAGTATTTTAAAATTCAGTGTTTAAAAAAATCAGTGTATAAGAATTCAGTATTTTAAAATTCAGTGTTTAAAAAATCAGTGTATAAAAATTCTGTATTTTAAAATTCAGTGTATAAAAATTTTTGTGAAAAAAGTTCAGTGTAAAAAAGTTCAGTATAAAATTCAGTGTTTAAAAAATTTAGTGCATAGAAATTCCAGTGTAAAAAAAGTTCAATGTGTAAAAAATCAGTGTATAAGAATTCAGTATTTTCAAATTCAGTGTTTAAAAAAATCAGTGTATAAGAATTCTGTATTTTAAAATTCAGTGTATAAAAATTTTTGTGTAAAAAAGTTCAGTGTAAAAAAGTTCAGTATAAAATTCAGTGTTTAAAAATTTTAGTGTATAGAAATTTCAGTGTAAAAAAAGTTCAGTGTGTAAAAAATCTGTGTACAAAAATGCAGTATTTTAAAATTCAGTGTTTAAAAAAATCAGTGTATAAAAATTCTGTATTTTAAAATTCAGTGTTTGAAAAAATCAGTGTATAAAAATTCTGTATTTTAAAATTCATTGTAAAAACATTTTTGTGTAAAAAAGTTCAGTATAAAATTCAGTGTTTAAAAATTTTAGTGTATAGAAATTTCAGTGTAAAAAAGTTCAATGTGTAAAAAATCTGTGTATAAAAATGCAGTATTTTAAAATTCAGTGTATAAAACTTTTTGTGTAAAAAAGTTCATTGTAAAAAAGTTCAGTATAAAATTCAGTATTTCAAAATTTCAGTGTATAGAAATTTTACTGTAAAAAAAAAAGTTCAGCGTAAAAAATCAGTGTATAAAAATTCAGTATTTCAAAATTATGTGCATAAAAATTCAGTGTAAAAAAGTTCAGTGTGTAAAAAAATCTGTGTACAAAAATTCAGTACATCAAAATTTCAGTGTAAAATCTGTCTATAAAAATTCCGTATTTTAAAATTCAGTGTATTAAAAATTCAGTGTGCAAAAAAATCGGTGTGTGAAAAAATCAGTGTATAAAATTCTGTATTTTAAAAGTTCAGAATAAAAAAAGTTCAGTGTGTAAAAAATCAGTATTTTAAAATTTCAGTGTAAAAAAAAAGTTCAGTGTGTAAAAAAATCGGTGTATAACAATTCAGTATTTTAAAATTCAGTGTACACAAATTTTAGTGTAAAAAAGTTCAGTATAAAATTCAGTATTTCAAAATTTCAGTGTATAGAAATTTCAGTGTAAAAAAAGTCCAGTGTGTAAAAAAATCAGTGAAAAAAAATTCAGTGTTTCAAAATTTAGTGCATAAATATTCAGTGTAAAAAAATCTGCGTACAAAAATTCAGTATATTAAAATTTCAGTGTAAAAAAAGTTCAGTGTGTAAAAAATCTGTCTATAAAAATTTAGTATTTTAAAATTCAGTGTATTAAAAATTCAGTGTATAATATTCTGTATTTTAAAAGTTCAGAATAAAAAAAGTTCAGTTTAAAAAAAGGTTCAGTGTGTAAAAAATCGGTGTATAAGAATTCAGTATTTTAAAATTCAGTGTATAGAAATTTTAGTGTAAAAAAGTTCAGTATAAAATTCAGTATTTCAAAATTTCAGTGTAAAAAAGTCCAGTGTGTAAAAAAATCAGCGTGTAAAAAATCTGTCTATAAAAATTCAGTATTTTAAAATTCAGTGTATTAAAAATTCAGCGTATAAAATTCTGTATTTTAAAAGTTCAGAATAAAAAAAGTTCAGTGTAAAAAAAGTTCAGTGTAAAAAAAGGTTCAGTGTGTAAAAAATCAGTATTTTAAAATTTCAGTGTAAAAAAAAAAAGTTCAGTGTGTAAAAAAATCGGTGTATAAGAATTCAGTATTTTAAAATTCAGTGTATAGAAATTTTAGTGTAAAAAAGTTCAGTATAAAATTCAGTATTTCAAAATTTCAATGTAAAAAAGTCCAGTGTGTAAAAAAATCAGCGTGTAAAAAAATCAATGTATAAAAATTCAGTGTTTCAAAATTTTGTGCATAAAATTTCAGTGTAAAAATAGTTCAGTGTGTAAAAAAATCTGTGTACAAAAATTCAGTATATTAAAATTTCAGTGTAAAAAAAGTTCCGTGTGTAAAAATTCAGTATTTTATAATTCAGCCCGAGGCATCTTTTTCTTTCGTGTTAATGTGACCAAAAACAAGGTTGTTTTTTTTACATACCCCCCATTCCTTCAGAAACAGTTGTTGTTATGTAAACAGGGAATATCCAAATAAAAGAGGAGACGTCAACCTTTTCCGTTAGAGCGTGGGTGACACTGTAAGAGGTCACAGGTCGACACCTTTCTCCTCAATTGAACCAAATTGATTTCTGTCTCTGTTTAATTCCTTGCTTCTTGTCTCGTTTAATAGATGTCATCAGTGTTTGAACCTGACAGATACAGACTACGTGTCCATGGCGATATCAATTGATATGGTCTCACCGCACCAAAACGGGTTGTCTTCGTCGTACCTCTTAAACTGTCGGAGGAAGATGCCGATGTTCATGCTCCTTTTGGAGTGCAGAATCGTCACCTGAAGACAAAACGTCTGCATTTTTGGAGGAAGCAAAACGCTTCCCTTACAAAAAAGCGGAGAGGAAGTTGTCACCTGAGGCTCCTGGGGGCCGACCTCCACGCCACCGTGCTCCTTGATGCCCGCGAGCCTGGAGCGCTGCAGCAAGGTCCACTTGTCCACGCGGCTGAAGAGCTTGTCCATGCTGCTGATGTCCAGCACCAGGTCCCTCTGGGGCAGCCTGGAGGTCCACACGTTGGACTTGCCCAGC
>NC_084735.1:750305-755305 GCF_033978785.1 Entelurus aequoreus | reverse complement strand
GTAACCTTCCTCTGATTATAATCCCTCAGCTGTCAAGGCAGAAAGGAAATGTCAACACAAACATGGAAAACACTCAAACAATGTCAACAAAATAGTAAAATCACATTGAAGACTTAATAAGATCTTAAAAATAAGGAATATGTAGGAAATGCTTCATAAATTGTAAGAAAATAGTGCAAAGTGTAAAAATGTAAACAAAGAAACCTGAGAAGAACTATTTTCTGCAGGTTTAGTGGCAGGAAATAACGTCTGTGTAACATGTATTTGCCCTGTTTTTCTTATTTAACTATGAAAAGGAATTTTTGTTATGCAGTAATTATTTACATTTTATTATTATTATATCGGTCGATATCAATAATTATTGATATTTTTTATGACCTATGGAAAATAAGGAGAATAAAATACTTTATATTTTTATTGTAAATGTAACCTTCCTCTGATTATAATGCCCTCAGCTAAAGGAAATGTCAACACAATAATGGAAAACACTCAATGTCAACAAAATAGTAAAATAAGATCTTAAAAATAAGGAGTATGTAGGAAATGCTTCATAAAGTGTAAGAAAATAGTGCAAAGTGTAAAAATGTAAACAAAGAAACCTGAGAATAAACATTTTCTGCAGGTTTAGTGGCAGGAAATAACGTCTGTGTAACATGTATTTGCCCTATTATTGTTATTTAACTATGAAAATGAATTTTTGTTATGAAGTAATTATTGACATTTTATTATTATTATATCGGTCGATATTAATAATTATTATTTAAATTTAATTAATTTTTTGTTTTTTTACTGTTATTGTTAGTGCTTCACTTTTTCCACATTTTGTCATGTTACAGCCTTATTCCAAAATGGAATCATTCAATTGTTGTCCTCAAAATTCTACACACAATACCCCATAATAACCATGTGATCTTTTTTTTTTTTTTTTTAATTTTCTAATGTATTAAAAATAATACAATGAGATCTTCTCGTCCAACCTGATGGAGCAAAGAGGAATGGGCGAGAACTTGTGGCATTGAGCAAAGGCTGCAAATATTGTGTGTAGAATTTTGAGGACAAAAAAAAAATGAATGTATTCTATTTCGAAATAAGGCTGCAACAACAAAATGTGTAAAGGGTGAAGCGCTGTGAATATTTTCCGGATGGACTACACATGTGCATAAATAAAACGGCTCCTAAACAACCGTCTTGCAACGGCTAATCGGTTCTCATCGTTCTCTTAAAAGTAGAGCGTTTGATAAAAACGCTCAATAAATATCCATTTTCTGGGTGGAAGAAACCGGAAATTGATTGAAGAAAAAAAAAACTCACCTCGACATTTTGGCAGTTTTTTGGACCGTAGTCTCTTAGTTAAATAAGAATAAGAGGGCAAATACATGTTACACAGACGTTATTTCCTGCCACTAAACCTGCAGAAAATAGTTATCATGTATCTCTATGTTTACATTTTCACACTTTGCACTATTTTCTTACACTTTATGAAGCATTTCTTACATATTCTTTCATTTCAAGATATTGTTAAGTGTTCAATGTGATTTTACTATTTTGTTGACATTGAGTGTTTTCCATGATTGTGTTGACATTTCCTTTCTGCCTTGACAGCTGAGGGATTATAATCAGAGGAAGTTACATTTACAATAAAAATATAAAATATTTTATTCTCCTTATTTTCCATAGGTCATAAAAATATATCAATAATTATTGATATCGACCGATATAATAATAATAATTACTGCATAACAAAAATTCCTTTTCATAGTTAAATAAGAATAAGAGGGCAAATTCATGTTACACAGACGTTATTTCCTGCCACTAAACCTGCAGAAAATAGTTCTTCTCAGGTGTCTTTGTTTACATTTTTACACTTTGCACTATTTTCTTACACTTTATGAAGCATTTCCTACATATTCCTTATTTTTAAGAGCTTATTGTTAGGCATTACAATCAGAGGAAGGTTACATTTCAAACAAAAATATAAAATATTTTATTCTCCTTATTTTCCATAGGTCATAAAAAGTATCAATAAATATTGATATCAACCTTTTCATAGCTAAATAAGAATAAGAGGGCAAATTCATGTTACACAGACGTTATTTCCTGGCATTAAACCTGCAGAAAATAGTTCTTCTTGGGGTTCTTTGTTTACATTTTTACACTTTGCACTATTTTCTTACACTTTATGAAGCATTTCCTACACATTCCTTATTTTTAAGATCTTATTGTTAAGTGTTGGATATTTATATTTATTGAACGTTTTTATCAAACGCTCTACTTTTAAGAGAACGATGAGAACCGATTAGCCGTTGCAAGACGGTTGTTTAGGAGCCGTTTTATTTATGCACATGTGTAGTCCATCCGGAAAATATTCACAGCGCTTCACCCTTTACACATTTTGTTGTTGCAGCCTTATTTCGAAATAGAATACATTCATTTTTTTGGGTCCTCAAAATTCTACACACAATATTTGCAGCCTTTGCTCAATGCCACAAGTTTTCGCCCATTCCTCTTTGCTCCATCAGGTTGGACGAGAAGTGTTGGTTTTCATCCAGAATGTCTCTCATTGTATTATTTTTAATACATTTGAAAATTTAAAAAAAAAAAAAAAAAAAAAAGATCACATGGTCATTATGGGGTATTGTGTGTAGAATTTTGAGGACAACAATTGAATTATTCCATTTTGGAATAAGGCTGTAACATGACAAAATGTGGAAAAAGTGAAGCACTGTAAATACAGTAAAAAAAAAATAAATAATAAAATTCAAATAATAATTATTAATATCGACCGATATAATAATAATAAAATGTAAATAATTACTACATAGCAAAAATTCATTTTCATAGTTAAATAAGAATAACAGGGCAAATTCATGTTACACAGACGTTATTTCCTGCCACTAAAACTGCAGAAAATAGTTCTTCTCAGGTTTCTTTGTTTACATTTTCACACTTTGCACTATTTTCTTACACTTTATGAAGCATTTCCTACATATTATTGTTAAGTCTTCAATGGGATTTTACTATTTTGTTGACATTGTTGGGAGTGTTTTCCACGCTTGTGTTGACATTTCCTTTCTGCCTTGACAGCTGAGGGATTATAATCAGAGGAAGTTACATTTTAAACAGAAATATAAAATATGCTATTCTCCTTATTTTCCATAGGTCATAAAAATATCAATAATTATTGATATCGACCGATATAATATTTAAATAATTACTGCATAACAGAAATTCCTTTTCATAGTTAAATAAGAATAAGAGGGCAAATTCATGTTACACAGACGTTATTTCCTGCCACTAAACCTGCAGAAAATAGTTCTTCTCAGGTTTCTTTGTTTACATTTTGCACTATTTTCTTACACTTTATGAAGCATTTCCTACACATTCCTTATTTTTAAGATCTTATTGTTAAGTGTTCAATGTGATTTTACTATTTTGTTGACATTGAGTGTTTTCCATGCTTGTGTTGACATTTCCTTTCTGCCTTATAATCAGAGAAAGGTTACATTTCAAATAACAATATAAAATATTTTATACTCCTTATTTTCCACAGGTCATAAAAAATATAAATAATTATTGAAATCGACCGATATAATAGTAATAGAATTTAAATAATTACTGCATAGTAAAAATTCATTTTCATAGCTAAATAAGAATAAGAGGGCAAATTCATGTTACACAGACGTTATTTCCTGCCACTAAACCTGCAGAAAATAGTTCTTCTCAGGTTTCTTTGTTTACATTTTTACACTTTATGAAGCATTTCTTACACATTCCTTATTTTTAAGAGCTTATTATTAAGTCTTCAATGGGATTTTACCATTTTGTTGACATTGAGTGTTTTCCACGCTTGTGTTGACATTTCCTTCCTGCCTTGACAGCTGAGGGGATTATAATCAGAGATGTTGTGGCCATTTCTTTTCCTGCCAGGGCTGTGGGAAAGGAGGTATGAGAGACATGAAGACGAGTCACATTTATTGCTGTGTGGAGGAGGTCACACTTTCAGTTCAACTCTTTTTGTCAGCCTGCCAAAAACACCTTTGACGTCACCTTTGTCTCCGAATGCACAGAATACAAAAAAAACAACAACCACGCTGGTCATCACACGCACTTGACTTTCTAGAAGATTGGAATGGCTGTGAGTTAGTTAGCCTGCGAGGCAGAGCCGGAAGAGGAAATGCAGCCTGGTGGTGGAACACACACAAATATCTTCCAATTGCCTCGGAACTTGCGGAGGTTAGTTCAGTTCCCGCTCTTTTAACGCCATTTCACAATTACTGGTGCACAAAAAAATGGATTCTAATTCATCCCGGTTCATAATTTTCAAGAATCAATTAAAAAAAAAAGAATAATAATAATTTAAATGTGTTTTGAAAACATTCCATCATAATTATCATACCAAACAATACATTGCGAAAATCGGTTTGAACCGAAATCATGTTGAATCGAATCGCACCCCCCTACAAACAATGCACCGACTCTCTAACCGATTTAAAAAGGGGAAGAAAACAAACCCGCGATCATAATAATAAATTGACTGTGATCGTTCTACCGAGACAGACAAACTAAATATTGACTCATTAGTGTTCAACAAGGAAGCTAATATAAATATTAGAATGTTAACAAATCATAAGATAAAGTGGTTTCAAGTCAGTTTGCCAAACGTTTGCTAGTCATGTCTCCGGCTCAGTCAACAAAAGAATTGTTCACGTACATTGATTGGAAATGTCTTGACATTCCTCTCCCACGCGTGGTGGATTGGAGCGCCACCCGGTGGCAGCGTTTGATAGCGTCTGCGGGAGTCCAGGAAACATGACAAACACCAACATAGCGTTAGAGGCAGGAAGGGAAACTGGACCCTTGCGTCTCCGGGGAGGAGGAGGAGGCGCACCCCCCCTCCCGCCTCACTGCTCCTCCAGCCAGGACGGCTTGTCGGCCCCGGGGGCTTCAGCTTGATGCTGAACTGCTTGAGCGTCTGCTCCAGCTGCTCCTGGTTGCCGGCA
>NC_084735.1:690305-740305 GCF_033978785.1 Entelurus aequoreus | reverse complement strand
AATCGTTAGTTGCAGCCCTAATATATATATATATATACTCCTCGCGCACTAATTGACTGACCAACACTGCGGCCCAAGCACAATGTCACGTTATTGATGTGAAAATGCATTTTTAGACAATATGATTTGCCTGAGCAGCTAGGAGACCCCGAGAGTAACAAGTGGTAAGAAATGGATCAGAAAGGTCAGATTAAAAATTTAAAAAAATAAAATATATATATATATATATATATAATTGAAAAAAACAAAAAAAAGAATATATACATATATATATATATATATTTTTTTTTGTGTGTGTTTAATTGAAAAAAATAATTTAAAAAATAAATTAATTAATTAATTTAAAAAAAAAAATATATATATATATATATATATATATATATATATAATAATTTGAAAAATAAATAAATAAATAAAATATATATACGTATATACATGTATATATTTCTTTTTTTTTCTGTGTTTAATTGAAAAAAATAATAAATTAAGAGATATATATATTTATATATTAGGGCTGCAACAACTAATCGATTAAAATCGATTATAAAAATAGTTGCCGATTAATTTAGTCATCGATTCGTTGGATCTATGCTATGCGCAGAGGCTTTTAAAAAAATAAATAAATAAATACATTTTTAAATAAACCTTTATTTATAAACTGCAACATGTACAAACAGCTGAGAAACAATAATCAAAATAAGTATGGTGCCAGTATGCTGTTTTTTTCCAATAAAATACAGGATAGGATAGAAATGTAGTTTGTCCCTTTTATCCGATTATTAATCGATTAATCGAAGTAATAATCGACAGATTAATCGATTATCAAATTAATCGTTAGTTGCAGCCCTAATATATATATATATATATATATATATATATATATATATATATATATATATACTCCTCGCGCACTAATTGACTGACCAACACTGCGGCCCAAGCACAATGTCACGTTATTGATGTGAAAATGCATTTTTAGACAATATGATTTGCCTGAGTAGCTAGGAGACCCCGAGAGTAACAAGTGGTAAGAAATGGATCAGAAAGGTCAGATTAAAAATTTAAATAAATAAATAAATAAAATAAATATATATATATATAATTCAAAAAAAAAAAAAAAGAATATATACATATATATATATATATATTTTTGTGTGTGTTTAATTGAAAAAAATAATTGAAAAAATAAATTAATTAATTAATTTAAATAAATAAATAAAAAATAGATATATATAATAATTTGAAAAATAAATAAATAAATAAATAAAATATATATATACGTATATACATGTATATATTTCTTTTTTTGTGTGTGTTTAATTGAAAAAAATAATAAATTAAGAGATATATATATATATATATTAGGGCTGCAACAACTAATCGATTAAATCGATTAAAATCTATTATAAAAATAGTTGCCGATTAATTTAGTCATCGATTCGTTGGATCTATGCTATGCGCATGCGCAGAGGATTTTAAAAAAAAATAAATAAAATAAAATAATATTAACCTTTATTTATAAACTGCAACATTTACAAACAGCTGAGAAACAATAATCAAAATAAGTATGGTGCCAGTATGCTGTTTTTTTCCAATAAAATACAGGATAGGATAGAAATGTAGTTTGTCCCTTTTATCCGATTATTAATCGATTAATCGAAGTAATAATCGACAGATTAATCGATTATCAAATTAATCGTTAGTTGCAGCCCTAATATATATGTATATATACTCCTCGCGCACTAATTGACTGACCAACACTGCGGTCCAAGCACAATGTCACGTTATTGATGTGAAAATGCATTTTTAGACAATATGATTTGCCTGAGTAGCTAGGAGACCCCGAGAGTAACAAGTGGTAAGAAATGGATCAGAAAGGTCAGATTAATATATATATATATATATATATATATATATATATATATATATATATATATATATATATATATATATATATATATATATATATATATATATATATATATAATAATTGAAAAAAAAACGAAAAAAAGAATATATACATATATATATATATTTTTTTTTGTGTGTGTTTAATTGAAAAAAAAAAATTTGAAAAAAAAAATAAATTAAAAAAATAAAATAAAAAATAAAAAAAATATATATATAATAATTTGCAAAATAAATGAATAAATAAATAAAAAATATATATACGTATATATATGTATATATTTCTTTTTTTTGTGTGTTTAATTGAAAAAATAAATTAAGATATACATATATATATATATATATATATTTTTTTTTTTTTACTTGGGACTTCCCGCGGGCCGGATTTTGGACAATATGATTTGCCTGAGTAGCTAGGAGACCCCGAGAGTAACAAGTGGTAAGAAATGGATCAGAAAGGTCAGATTAATATATATATATATATATATATATATATACACATATATATATATATATATATATATATATATATATATATATATATATATATATATATATATTAAACGCGGGAAGTCCCAAGTAAAAAAAAATAAATATATATATGTATATATATATGTATATATATATATATATATATATATATATATATATATATATATATATATATATATATATATATATGTGTGTTTAATTGAAAAAAAAATAATTGAAAAAATAAATAAATAAATTAGTTAAAAAAATATATATATATATATATATAATAATTTCAAAAATAAATAAATAAAATATATATATACGTATATATATGTATATATTTCTTTTTTTTGTGTGTTTAATTGAAAAAAATAAAAATAAATTGATATATATATATATATATATATATATATATATATATACATATATATATATATATTTTTTTTACTTGGGACTTCCTGCGGGCCGGATTTTTTGGACAATATGATTCGCCTGAGTAGCTAGGAGACCCCGAGAGTAACAAGCGGTAGAAAATGGATTAGAAAGGACAGATTAAAAAATAATAATAATTGAAATTATCCATCCATCCATCCATCCATTTTCTACCGCTTCTTCCCTTCGGGGTCGCGGGGGGTGCTGGAGCCTATCTCAGCTGCATTCGGGCGGAAGGCGGTGTACACCCTGGACAAGTCGCCACCTCATCGCAGGGCCAACACAGACAGACAGACAACATTCACATTCACACACTAGGGCCAATTTAGTGTTGCCAATCAACCTATTTTATATATATATATATATATATATATATATATATATATATTGTATTTTTGTTTTGGGGACCACTGCTTTAAGTTGTTTTTTGAACATTATTTTTGAGGAAAAGTGGGACCAGTAGCGACATGTTTAATGTTGTGTCTAATGTAGCAGCAAACACCTTTATTACTAGAGGAGCATCAACATTTTATTCAAAATATAGAACATCTCCTGGGAAAATTGGTCAAAATATGGCATTTCTCTACATCACAATAACTCATCTACTCCATTTTATAATATATTTAATATAGTTTAAGGTCCCCCTGAAATATTGTGAACATTTGAATAAAAACAATTCTGGGCACCTTCACATAGATTGTAGTTGAGACATTTTTCAGGAGGGCTGACATCATTTCTTCCTGGATGTTACAGAAAGTATGAGAATGTGCGAGCTGCTGCCTGCTCCTTCTTCACTTATTTAATAATCTCTTATTTATTTGGTTTTTGGCAGGGATACCTTTTTGTCCATCTGTGTCGCGTTATTTGATTGAATCACTTGAGCTGGAAGACGTGGGGAAGGAAGGACAAAAACTGGATCTACCGCCAAAAAAAAAAAGAAGCACGTTTTGGCAGGGAAGCAGAGAAGACGAATTGTAGGCGACTGCAGTGAAAACAGACTGGAGAAGAATTCAAATAAATATCCTGTCAGATATTAAAACATAACTTTAACTTTAACTTAATATTTGGGTGAAATTATTAACAAGAGTATTTTTCATACTTCTATTAGAAAAATTGGCTCCAGCGAAAAGAGATTATATCTCATGCAAGACAAACTTGAGCAGTGCTTATTATTTACTTTTTAAATACTGGTACCATATGTGTATATGTTGTATCTGCTGATGTAGTTATATATATATATTAAAAAAAGTCAGAAATACCAAATATGGGCGCCAATAATCGGTCGATCTCTGGAAGAAGCCCCACAATAAAAAGCAAAGATGTAGCGGAAAAAGAGGAACTTTGAAGAGCCTCTTCCCAAAAAGACACAGGTCTACATTCATTTCTGGAGACGGTTTTTTTTTTGGGAAAGAGGCTCTCCACGGGTGCCGTTAGGAAAGGAAGGAGCCACCTAGTCCTGTGACGGGGATCCGTTTGTTAAAGTCGGCGTTGTAGCGCACAGCCGGGCCTGGGGGACACAAACGTTATTAGCGCCCACACAGCTAGCTAAAAGGTTCGTCCACTCTGAATGCCAGCGCTCGTTAGCAGGAAGGCCACGTTTAGCTTAGTAAACAGTATTCCCGTCAAATACAGGATCTTTGACTGGCTTTTTAGAGACATTCTTAGAAAACAGAATTTCTGTCGTATAGAGGATCTTTGACTAGCTTTTTTAGTGACATATTCTTAGAAAACAGAATTTCTGTCATATAGAGGATCTTTGACTAGCTTTTTTTAGTGACATATTCTTAGAAAACAGTATTGCTGTCATATAGAGGATCTTTGACTAGCTTTTTTAGTGAGAAATTCTTAGAAAACAGTATTATTGTCATATAGAGGATCTTTGATTAGCTTTTTTTAGTGACATATTCTTAGTAAACAGTATTGCTGTCATATAGAGGATCTTTGACTAGCTTTTTTAGTGACATATTCTTAGTAAACAGTGTTATTGTCATATAGAGGATCTTTGACTAGCTTTTTTTAGTGACAAATTCTTAGAAAACAGTGTTATTGTCATATAGAGGATCTTTGACTAGCTTTTTTTAGTGACAAATTCTTAGAAAACAGTATTATTGTCATATAGAGGATCTTTGACTAGCTTTTTTTAGTGACATATTCTTAGAAAACAGTATTTCTGTCATATAGAGGATCTTTGACTATCTTTTTTTAGTGACATATTCTTAGTAAACAGTATTGCTGTCATATAGAGGATCTTTGACTAGCTTTTTTAAGTGACATATTCTTAGTAAACAGTATTGCTGTCATATAGAGGATCTTTGACTAGCTTTTTTTAGTGACATATTCTTAGTAAACAGTATTGCTGTCATATAGAGGATCTTTGACTAGCTTTTTTTAGTGACATATTCTTAGAAAACAGTATTGCTGTCATTTAGAGGATCTTTGACTAGCTTTTTTAGTGACAAATTCTTAGAAAACAGTGTTATTGTCATATAGAGGATCTTTGATTAGCTTTTTTTAGTGACAAATTCTTAGAAAACAGTATTATTGTCATATAGAGGATCTTTGACTAGCTTTTTTTAGTGACATATTCTTAGTAAACAGTATTGCTGTCATATAGAGGATCTTTGACTAGCTTTTTTAGAGGCATATTCTTAGTAAACAGTATTGCTGTCATATAGAGGATCTTTGACTAGCTTTTTCAGTGACAAATTCTTAGAAAACAGTATTATTGTCATATAGAGGATCTTTGAATAGCTTTTTTAAGTGACATATTCTTAGAAAACAGTATTATTGTCATATAGAGGATCTTTGACTAGCTTTTTTAAGTGACATATTCTTAGTAAACAGTATTGCTGTCATATAGAGGATCTTTGATTAGCTTTTTTTAGTGACATTCTTAGAAAACAGTATTATTGTCATATAGAGGATCTTTGACTAGCTTTTTTAAGTGACATATTCTTAGTAAACAGTATTGCTGTCATATAGAGGATCTTTGACTAGCTTTTTTTAGTGACATATTCTTAGTAAACAGTATTGCTGTCATTTAGAGGATCTTTGACTAGCTTTTTTTAGTGACATATTCTTAGAAAACAGTATTATTGTCATATAGAGGATCTTTGACTAGCTTTTTTTAGTGACATATTCTTAGAAAACAGTATTATTGTCATATAGAGGATCTTTGACTAGCTTTTTTTAGTGACATATTCTTAGTAAACAGTATTGCTGTCGTATAGAGGATCTTTGACTAGCTTTTTTTAGTGACATATTCTTAGTAAACAGTATTGCCGTCATATAGAGGATCTTTGATTAGCTTTTTTTAGTGACATATTCTTAGAAAACAGTATTATTGTCATATAGAGGATCTTTGACTAGCTTTTTTAAGTAACATATTCTTAGAAAACGGTATTATTGTCATATAGAGGATCTTTGACTAGCTTTTTTTAGTGACATATTCTTAGTAAACAGTATTGCCGTCATATAGAGGATCTTTGATTAGCTTTTTTTAGTGACATATTCTTAGTAAACAGTATTATTGTCATATAGAGGATCTTTGACTAGCTTTTTTAAGTGACATATTCTTAGTAAACAGTATTGCTGTCATATAGAGGATCTTTGACTAGCTTTTTAGAGACACTCTTAGAAAACAGAATTTCTGTCATATAGAGGATCTTTGACTAGCTTTTTTTAGTGACCGATTCTTAGAAAACAGAATTTCTGTCATATAGAGGATCTTTGACTAGCTTTTTTTAGAGGCATATTCTTAGAAAACAGTATTATTGTCATATAGAGGATCTTTGACTAGCTTTTTTAAGTGACATATTCTTAGTAAACAGTATTGCTGTCATATAGAGGATCTTTGATTAGCTTTTTTTAGTGACATATTCTTAGAAAACAGTATTATTGTCATATAGAGGATCTTTGACTAGCTTTTTCAAGTGACATATTCTTAGAAAACAGTATTATTGTCATATAGAGGATCTTTGACTAGCTTTTTTTAGTGACATATTCTTAGTAAACAGTATTGCTGTCGTATAGAGGATCTTTGACTAGCTTTTTTTAGTGACATATTCTTAGTAAACAGTATTGCCGTCATATAGAGGATCTTTGATTAGCTTTTTTTAGTGACATATTCTTAGAAAACAGTATTATTGTCATATAGAGGATCTTTGACTAGCTTTTTTAAGTAACATATTCTTAGAAAACGGTATTATTGTCATATAGAGGATCTTTGACTAGCTTTTTTTAGTGACATATTCTTAGTAAACAGTATTGCCGTCATATAGAGGATCTTTGATTAGCTTTTTTTAGTGACATATTCTTAGTAAACAGTATTATTGTCATATAGAGGATCTTTGACTAGCTTTTTTAAGTGACATATTCTTAGTAAACAGTATTGCTGTCATATAGAGGATCTTTGACTAGCTTTTTAGAGACACTCTTAGAAAACAGAATTTCTGTCATATAGAGGATCTTTGACTAGCTTTTTTTAGTGACCGATTCTTAGAAAACAGAATTTCTGTCATATAGAGGATCTTTGACTAGCTTTTTTTAGAGGCATATTCTTAGAAAACAGTATTATTGTCATATAGAGGATCTTTGACTAGCTTTTTTAAGTGACATATTCTTAGTAAACAGTATTGCTGTCATATAGAGGATCTTTGATTAGCTTTTTTTAGTGACATATTCTTAGAAAACAGTATTATTGTCATATAGAGGATCTTTGACTAGCTTTTTCAAGTGACATATTCTTAGAAAACAGTATTATTGTCATATAGAGGATCTTTGACTAGCTTTTTTTAGTGACATATTCTTAGTAAACAGTATTGCTGTCATATAGAGGATCTTTGACTAGCTTTTTTTAGTGACATATTCTTAGTAAACAGTATTGCCGTCATATAGAGGATCTTTGATTAGCTTTTTTTAGTGACATATTCTTAGAAAACAGTATTATTGTCATATAGAGGATCTTTGACTAGCTTTTTTTAGTGACATATTCTTAGTAAACAGTATTGCTGTCATATAGAGGATCTTTGATTAGCTTTTTTTAGTGACATATTCTTAGAAAACAGTATTATTGTCATATAGAGGATCTTTGACTAGCTTTTTTAAGTGACATATTCTTAGTAAACAGTATTGCTGTCATATAGAGGATCTTTGATTAGCTTTTTTTAGTGACATATTCTTAGAAAACAGTATTATTGTCATATAGAGGATCTTTGACTAGCTTTTTCAAGTGACATATTCTTAGAAAACAGTATTATTGTCATTTAGAGGATCTTTGACTAGCTTTTTTTAGTGACATATTCTTAGTAAACAGTATTGCTGTCATATAGAGGATCTTCGACTAGCTTTTTTTAGTGACATATTCCTAGTAAACAGTATTGCCGTCATATAGAGGATCTTTGATTAGCTTTTTTTAGTGACATATTCTTAGAAAACAGTATTATTGTCATATAGAGGACCTTTGACTAGCTTTTTTAAGTGACATATTCTTAGAAAACGGTATTATTGTCATATAGAGGATCTTTGACTAGCTTTTTTTAGTGACAGATTCTTAGAAAACAGTATTCCTGTCATATAGAGGATCTTTGACTAGCTTTTTTAGTGACAAATTCTTAGAAAACAGTATTATTGTCATATAGAGGATCTTTGACTAGCTTTTTAGTGACAAATTCTTAGAAAACAGTATTATTGTCATATAGAGGATCTTTGACTAGCTTTTTTAAGTGACATTCTTATAAAACAGTATTCCTGTCATATAGAGGATCTTTGACTAGCTTTTTTTAGTGACATTCTTAATAAACAGTATTGCTGTCATATAGAGGATCTTTGACTAGCTTTTTTTAGTGACATATTCTTAGTAAACAGTATTATTGTCATATAAAGGATCTTTGATTAGCTTTTTTTAGTGACATATTCTTAGTAAACAGTATTATTGTCATATAGAGGATCTTTGACTAGCTTTTTTAAGTGACATATTCTTAGAAAACAGTATTGTTGTCATATAGAGGATCTTTGACTAGCTTTTTTTAGTGACATATTCTTAGTAAACAGTATTGCTGTCATATAGAGGATCTTTGACTAGCTTTTTTTAGTGTCATATTCTTAGAAAACAGTATTGCCGTCATATAGAGGATCTTTGACTAGCTTTTTTTAGTGACATATTCTTAGAAAACAGTATTGCTGTCAAATAGAGGATCTTTGACTAGCTTTTTTAAGTGACATATTCTTAGAAAACAGTATTCCTGTCATATAGAGGATCTTTGACTAGCTTTTTTAAGTGACATTCTTATAAAACAGTATTCCTGTCATATAGAGGATCTTTGACTAGCTTTTTTTAGTGACATTCTTAACAGTATTGCTGTCATATAGAGGATCTTTGACTAGCTTTTTTTAGTGACATATTCTTAGTAAACAGTATTATTGTCATATAAAGGATCTTTGATTAGCTTTTTTTAGTGACATATTCTTAGTAAACAGTATTATTGTCATATAGAGGATCTTTGACTAGCTTTTTTAAGTGACATATTCTTAGAAAACAGTATTGTTGTCATATAGAGGATCTTTGACTAGCTTTTTTTAGTGACATATTCTTAGTAAACAGTATTGCTGTCATATAGAGGATCTTTGACTAGCTTTTTTTAGTGTCATATTCTTAGAAAACAGTATTGCCGTCATATAGAGGATCTTTGACTAGCTTTTTTTAGTGACATATTCTTAGAAAACAGTATTGCTGTCAAATAGAGGATCTTTGACTAGCTTTTTTAAGTGACATATTCTTAGAAAACAGTATTCCTGTCATATAGAGGATCCGGACTGACGGGCTGCCCGTTCAATGATTTATTTGACGGACATTTTCCAAATGGACTATCGGGGGATGAGCAGCTACTGTAAACTACATTTCCCCTAGATTTTAAACCCTGCGGCTTATAAAACGGCGCGGCTAATTTATGGATTTCCCCCCAACTAATGCCCACAATGTTTTGTGTTCAATAGCATTCATTAAACCCAAGCAGAGGACTGAAAAGGTGTATTATTGTTGGTCCTATGGCGCCACCCTTTGGACGAGTTTGATCACTGCAGGTACTGCGGGTTGAAAATGTACTTCCCGTTTAAATGCGTCCGTAGCGTTTTTGCTCGAAAGGATTCTTCGTTCATCACTCCAGGCAACATTTATATGTTTTACAATGCAACTAAAACAATTCTTACTGTGTGATGTCTGTAGGAGCATTTTCATGCATATTTGTACATCCTATTGTAATGTAATGGAGCTAGCCTCGTTAGCATTAGCTAATATGTTAACATGTTTACGAGTGTCTGTGTTAGTATTATTAACTTATAATGGCATTATTTTTGTATCGCTTCAGTACATTCACCGAAACGTCACCGTGGAGTTATTGAGTTAGTTGAGCTGATTGGAGAGCGAGCTTCCGCAGGTAGTAGGTCCATGACGATGACTTTCGTTTTGTTTGATCAGCCGTTTTACTGCCGCGTTACAGACACCGTTTGGAAACAATTAAGGCAGTGTTTTTCAACCTTTTCTCAGCCAAGGCACATATTTTTCATTGAAAGAATCTGGAGGCACACCACCAGCAGAAAACATTAAAAAATGAAACCCAGCAGCCGATATTGACAGTAAAAAGTTGTTCTCGCAATTGTTGGATGTGAATTCAAACCATAACCAAGCATGCATCACTATAGCTCTTGTCTCAAAGTAGGTGTACTGTCACCACCTGTCACATCACACCCTGACTTATTTGGACTTTTTTGCTGTTTTCCTGTGTGTAGTGTTTTAGTTCTTGTCTTGCGCTCCTATTTTTGTTGTTGATTGTCATGTCATTTACGGATGTACTTTGTGGACGCCGTCTGCTGCTCCACACGCTGTAAGTCTTTGCTGTCGTCCAGCATTCTGTTTTTGTTTACTTTGCAGCCAGTTCAGTTTCAGCTTCGTTCTGCACAGCCATCCCTAAGCTTCAATGTCTTTTCTCAGCGGCACTTGGCGTTTGTTTGTTTTTGGTTTAACCATTAGATACCTTTTTACCTGCACTCTGCCTCCCGCTGTCGTCTGCAGATTGTGATCACGACAAACCACGTTCCTGACGATGATATGGAAGAGTATAACTAGTTGGGCCTCAGTGTTGCGGCATTAAGAATGCCACAACATACATTTTGTTACTTTTTATTTTTATTTCAATGATTGATTTAATGGCTCCACGCTAAAGTTTGTGTGTTTACTTCAGGGTTCTAAATATAGGGCAGCCCGTTTAGGCAGTAAACTAATCAGGCCGCCTCTTGGTTGTAGCAATATGCTCTGGAAATATTCATATTTTAAGAAACTTTTTAGTTCGATTTCAATAGTTTCCCACTAAATCTTAGTTTACTTTATGATTTTATATATAAGGCAACCCCTTTTAGCAGTAATCGGGCCTGTGTAGTAGCATTATGCTCTGGACATATCCATATTTTAAGAAATGTCAGAATAGTTGTATGGAAGTTATCAGACAACTTTGGGTTACATTGAGTTCAGCTCGCCCTGCGAGAAGACAAAAGCTGTCGTTCATCTTATCGAGCAAAAGGCTTGCAAAACTCCACTGTGTGCGATGGGATGCGACATGGAGGTGTCGGTTTCTTTGATTTATTGTCAGCCACAGGAAGATTTTGTCATGACCCGAGATCTACAAAGCGGAGAGGAAGCAGGTCCTGACTTCGCTCCAGGCACCTTTTCTTTGAACCGTTTATGACCGAGTGCAACAGCGGTTTATGACCACCTCCCCTTAGGAGCAGCTGCGTAATGTAATGTAATGCTATGTAACCAGAAAAAGGCACAAATAAAAGTGGAGTGCAGGCACACAGGCGCTCTCCTCATGAGCTAAATTGAATCCTGTCTCTGTTTGATTTCTTTTGCTTCTTGTCTTGTCTAATAGATGTCATCGGTGTTTGAACCTGACAAGAAATTTAACTTTTTAGTTTGATTTCAACACTAAAAATGAACCGTTTTTAATTCTGATTATAAGGCAGCCCGTTTAAGCGGCAAACTAGTCAAGCCTTTGTGTGGTAACATTATGCCTTGGAGCATGTTTACACTGAAGGAACTGTGTTACTTTGGAGTTTGGTTCCTTACTATTTACATATAGGGCAGCCCATTTAGGCAGAAAACTAACTGCAAGAGGCCTGTCTTTGTCTACATTCCACACGATCTCCAAGGTTCTTAGAACGATTCATCAGGGACGACACCAGAACCGAGAGACGAGGCTGGTACCTTTGATGGAGCCGGTGGGGATGATTCCCTCCGCCGTGCCCCCGTAGCCCCCGGACACGATGCTGGTCTCGTTGAGGTTTGGACCCGACACCATCACCTGCTGCAGGTCCTGCCAAGGCCACAAGGGGTGAGAGTGAGGGCAAGTGAGTGTTTTTACAACGTCTACGCGTCTCCTTTCACGTCTTCAACTCTCCCTCTCTTCAGGCGACGGAGAGGTGGAGGTCATGTGACCCACTTGATGCTATCGCTACAGGAAGGGTGGCAGAGACGTGGAGTCTAAAAACATGTGACAAGGACAGCGTAGAGGAGGGGTGTCCAAAGTGTGCTATTTTATGACCCGCAGCTCATTTTTAAAAGGCTCATTATTAAAATTGCATTAAATAAAAAAGTGTAACAAAAGAGCAAAAGGGAGAAATGTAATAAGAAAAAGTTGCAATGTTGCCACTAATAAAACATAGCTGCCATGCAGGCTGGTTTTTTGTCTTTAAAACTGTCTTTGCTGAAAAAATAATAATGAATCAAAATCCATGTTATTAATGCTTGACATATTTAAGGTTCCAATTACTTCACATCAAAAATTCCACTTTAAAATATTTTGTGGTAAAATATTGTATATGTTGTGTACTTGCCATATAAAAAGTTGTTTTTGCCAAAAACAAAAACGTGTAAACATATAATCGGATAGATCTAAAGTTTATCTAGAAACTTAAGCATTGAAAATTAAAAACAAAAAAATTTATGTACTTTTTCAGATCCCCAATAATTTGTGTGGTTTTTAAAATCTGTCATTACCCCAAAAATAATAACGAATTAAAATCAAATGTTACGAATTTTTGACCCACTTTTAAAATCTTTTGGGGGGGAAATATTGCACATTTTATGTTTTTGCCAAAAAGGGCATAAATATAAACAAAAATTAATATTTATTTTTACTTTACATCAACAGATAGACATGAAGTAAAAAATTAAATAAATAAATTAAATAATTAAAAAAGATTGTTTTATAATAATAATAATATATATATATATATATATATATATATATATATATATATATATATATATATATATATATATATATATACAGTATATATATATATATATAATATATATATATATAAATATATATATATATATATATATATATATATATATATATATATATATATATATATATATATATATATATATATATATATATATATATATATATATATATATATAAAATTGTAAAAAGAGCAAACAGGTAAAATGTAATGAAATATAAATAAATAAATATTAAAAAAATGTAACATTTATTTTAACTTTACATCAACAGATAGACCTGAAGTAAAAAAATTAATAAATTGAATAAAATATATATAACAAAAAAGTATAATAAAAGAGCAAACCGGTGAAATGTAACGAGAAAAAGTTGCAATGTTGACTAATACCACAAAGATGCCATGCAGGCTGTTTTTTGTCTTTAAAACGGTCATTTCTTATAAATAATAATGAATCAAAATCAATGTTATGAATGCTTGACATATTCAAGGTTCCAATCACTTCACATCAAAAATTCCACTTATATATATATATATATATATATATATATATATATATATATATATATATATATATATATATATATATATATATATATATATATATATATATATATTTTTTTTTTTTTTTTAATTTATTTTTTTTACTTCAGGTCTATCTGTTGATGTAAAGTTAAAATAAATGTTTACATTTTTTATATTTATGTATTATTTATTTATATTTCGTTACATTTTACCTGTTTGCTCTTTTATTATACTTTTTTGTTATATATATATATATATATAACAAAAAAGTATAATAAAAGAGCAAACCACACAAGATATATATATATATATATATATATATATATATATATATATATATATATATATATATATATATATATATATATATATATATATATATATATATATATATATATATATATAACAAAAAAGTATAATAAAAGAGCAAACCGGTGAAATGTAACGAGAAAAAGTTGCAATGTTGACTAATACCACAAAGATGCCATGCAGGCTGTTTTTTGTCTTTAAAAGGTCAATTCTTATAAATAATAATGAATCAAAATCAATGTTATGAATGCTTGACATATTCAAGGTTCCAATTACTTCACATCAAAAATTCCACTTTGAAATATTTTGTGGGAAAATATTGTATACTTTGTGTAGTTGCCATATAAAAAGTTTTTTTTTGCCAAAAAGGGCATAAAACAAAAACATGTAAAAATAATTAAAACATTTATTCGGATAGATCTAAAGTTTATCTAGAAACTTAAGCATTGAAAGTTAAAAACAAAAAAATGTATGTACTTCTATGACTTTTTCAGATCCCCAAAAATGTTTGTGTGATTTTTTAAATCTGTAATCACCCCAAAAATAATAACGAATTAAAATCAATGTTATGACTTATTGACCCACTTTTAAAATCTTTCGGGGGGAAATATTTCATATTATATGTTTTTGCCAAAAAGGGCATAAATATATATACAAATAATATTTATTTTTACTTTACATCAACAGATAGTCATGAAGTAAAAAAAATAAAAATTAAATAAAATAATAAAAAAATATTTTTTTAATAATATTATACATACATATATATATATATATATATATATATATATATATATATATATATATATATATATATACACACAATTGTAATAAAAGAGCAAACAGGTAAAATGTAATGAAATATAAATAAATAATACATAAATATAAAAAATTAAAACATTTATTTTAACTTTACATCAACAGATAGACCTGAAGTAAAAAAAATAAAAAATAAAATATATATATATATATATAACAAAAAATATAATAAAAGAGTAAACCGGTGAAATGTAACGAGAAAAAGTTGCAATGTTGACTAATACCACAAAGATGCCATGCAGGCTGTTTTTTGTCTTTAAAACGGTCATATCTTATAAATAATAATGAATCAAAATCAATGTTATGAATGCTTGACATATTCAAGGTTCCAATCACTTCACATCAAAAATTCCACTTATATATATATATATATATATATATATATATATATATATTTTTTTTTTTTATTTTTTTATTTATTTTTTTTTTACTTCAGGTCTATCTGTTGATGTAAAGTTAAAATAAATGTTTACATTTTTTATATTTATGTATTATTTATTTATATTTCGTTACATTTTACCTGTTTGCTCTTTTATTATACTTTTTTGTTATATATATATATATATATATATAACAAAAAAGTATAATAAAAGAGCAAACCACACAAGATATATATATATATATATATATATATATATATATATATATATATATAACAAAAAAGTATAATAAAAGAGCAAACCGGTGAAATGTAACGAGAAAAAGTTGCAATGTTGACTAATACCACAAAGATGCCATGCAGGCTGTTTTTTGTCTTTAAAAGGTCAATTCTTATAAATAATAATGAATCAAAATCAATGTTATGAATGCTTGACATATTCAAGGTTCCAATTACTTCACATCAAAAATTCCACTTTGAAATATTTTGTGGGAAAATATTGTATACTTTGTGTAGTTGCCATATAAAAAGTTTTTTTTTGCCAAAAAGGGCATAAAACAAAAACATGTAAAAATAATTAAAACATTTATTCGGATAGATCTAAAGTTTATCTAGAAACTTAAGCATTGAAAGTTAAAAACAAAAAAATGTATGTACTTCTATGACTTTTTCAGATCCCCAAAAATGTTTGTGTGATTTTTTAAATCTGTAATCACCCCAAAAATAATAACGAATTAAAATCAATGTTATGACTTATTGACCCACTTTTAAAATCTTTCGGGGGGAAATATTTCATATTATATGTTTTTGCCAAAAAGGGCATAAATATATATACAAATAATATTTATTTTTACTTTACATCAACAGATAGTCATGAAGTAAAAAAAATAAAAATTAAATAAAATAATAAAAAAATATTTTTTTAATAATATTATACATACATATATATATATATATATATATATATATATATATATATATATATATATATATATATATATATATATATACACACAATTGTAATAAAAGAGCAAACAGGTAAAATGTAATGAAATATAAATAAATAATACATAAATATAAAAAATTAAAACATTTATTTTAACTTTACATCAACAGATAGACCTGAAGTAAAAAAAATAAAAAATAAAATATATATATATATATATAACAAAAAATATAATAAAAGAGTAAACCGGTGAAATGTAACGAGAAAAAGTTGCAATGTTGACTAAAACCACAAAGATGCCATGCAGGCTGTTTTTTGTCTTTAAAACAGTCATTGCTTATAAATAATAATAAATCAAAATCAATGTTATGAATTATTGACATATTCAAGGTTCCTATTTCTTCACGTCGAAAATTCCACTTTAAAATAAAATAAGCCTTTTTAAATCCCCAAGAATTTCAGTGGGATTTTTTAAAAATCTGTCATTACCCAAAAAATAACAAATTAAAATCGATGTTTTTATGAATTATTGACCCGTTAAAGGCTCCAATTACTTCACATGAAATACCCCACTTTTAAAATCTTTTTTGGGGAAAGATATAGCATAATTTATATTTTTGCCATAAAACAAGGTTTTAAAATGTATTTTTTTAAACATTTACATTTTTACTTTTCATCAACAGATATACCTGATGTTGATTTGGAGATTTAAGTGTTGAATACTTTTTTTTAAATAAATTAATATTTGACTTATAATTGTTTTGATGACCGAGACCCGTCCGGGTCCCCAGGACCCAACTTGAGGAGAGCACTAAAGGTTAAAAAAACCTCTAAATAATTGTATTGGTTTTTGAAAAGTTTGGACACCCCTGGTGTAGAGGAAAGTAAAAGAGTAGAGAAGCTGTAAAGTGCAGCAGTAGAGTGCACAGAAACACACAAACTTTTGTAAACTGCAATTTGGGGCAGGAGATTATCCACAACATGTCAGAGATCAACCTTACTCCATTAGTGAGATGACACTTAGTGTACATGAAGGATGAATTATGAGTGTGTTAAATGCCTGCTCTCAATATATGCACACAACTTAGTAAATTAGTGGCAACACGCGGACACGCCCGTGACCCCAACGGTAAACACAAACACACAAAAGGCACAAACGTCTGCTCACCCTGGCGCCTCGGCAGCTTCCTACCTTCTCATCTAAACGCCACTGCAGCTTAGCAGCCTGCACACAGACCACCAACCAAAAACAACAGGCACAAACAGGAAGGGGGGGGGAAGAAATGTGACAGAAATCAGGAAATGAGGTCGAAAGATGTCAAAGAAAATCATACACGTTGACATGTGCGAGACCTGGGGATGGCGAGCGGTGATGATGAAAAAAATCGATTCACATCCGAATCGCGATTCTTTGGCATCCCGATTCTTAAATTGATTCATCAATTTTCAAACAATTTTTATTTTTTTATAAGAATCAACAGCCAGGAGGAGCTTTTCTATCCGGTAGTGAAAAAGGTTTCATTAGAATTATTACACCAAGTGGCGAAAATCGGTTTGACTCAAGACACGCGTTGAGTCGATTCTAAATGGAATCGGACCGAATCGTTACCCAGGAATTTTCCATGTGCTAATTCATGCAAATCCCCGCGAATTAAATCTCCAAAGCGGTGCTCATCTTGTGTGGACGAAGCGCGAACAACAATATATCAACTCTATGTTCAGTAGCTCAGGCCGACTTACAGCGCTAAGCCTTCTGGGTAATGTAGTAAGTACACACTCAGCAACACGTGAACCTCCTCACGTCCTATTTACGGGTGTATCTTTAGTCTACCTTTATTCATCCGGAGTGAGGCGATGAACAACATACACAGGCAGATTTTACATGTTGGAGATGTTGAGGTGTGATGATAATCTCCCATCTTTTCTCAACAAAACTGAGCGCTATAGATCGTTCTCGACAGTTGGCAAATGCTCCTGACATGGCGAGGGTAAACGTGTCGGAACTAGTGCTGCAATAGTTTGGTACCGGTACCAAAATTGTTTCGATACTTTTCGGTACTTTTCTATATAAAGGAGACCACAAAAAATGTCATTATTGGCTTTATTTGAACAAAAAAATCTTAGGGTACATCAAACATATGTTTATTATTGTAATTTAGTCCTTAAATAAAATAGTGAACATACTACACAACTTGCCGTTTAGTAGTAAGTAAACAAATTAGTCTGCTGACGTATGCAGTAACATATTGTGTCATTTATCTATTTATTATTTTGTCAGCATTATGAGGGACAAGCTGTAAAAAGGGATTATTAATCTACTTGTTCATTTACTGTTAATATCTGCTTACTTTCTCTTTTAACATGTTCTATCTACACTTCTGTTAAAATGTAATAATCACTTATTCTTCTCTTCTTTGATACTTTACATTAGTTTTGGATGATACCACACATTTGGGTATCAATCCGATACCAAGTAGTTACAGGATCATACATTGGTCATATGCAAAGTCCTCATGTGTCCAGGGACGTATTTCCTGAGTTCATAAACATAATATAAATTAAAAAAAAACTAAATGAGATGTGATGGCAAAAAATATCGACGTAATCATAGTAGTACCGACTTTATACGCTCCCGTACATGGTATCATTACAGTAGATGTTAGGTGTGAATCCAGTACTTTTCAGAGGCGGTATAGTACCAAATATGATTCAATAGTATCGCGGTACTATACTAATACCGGTATACCGTACAACCCTAGTTGGAATATAAAAGAATGTTTAAGACGAACAAACACTTTTCAAGTGTAAAACATACACGGAGAATGTCTGCAACTTCTGGACCACGGAGAATTATTATTAGGTATGTCCGATAATGGCTTTTTGCCGGTATCCGATATGCCGATATTGTCCAACTCTTTAATTACCGATACCGATATCAACCGATACCGATATCAACCGATATATACAGTCGTGGAATTAACACATTATCATGCCTAATTTGGACAACCAGGTATGGTGAAGATAAGGTACTTTTTAAAAAAATGAATCAAATAAAATAAGATAAATAAATTAAAAACATTTTCTTGAATAAAAAAGAAAGTAAAACAATATAAAAACAGTTACATAGAAACTAGTAATTAATGAAAATTTGTAAAATTAACTGTTAAAGGTTAGTACTATTAGTGGAGCAGCAGCACGCACAATCATGTGTGCTTACGGACTGTATTCCTTGCAGACTGTATTGATATATAATGTAGGAAGCAGAATATTAATAACAGAAAGAAACAACCCTTTTGTGTGAATGAGTGTAAATGGGGGAGGGAGGTTTTTTGGCTTGGTGCACTAATTGTAAGTGTATCTTGTGTTTTTTATGTGGATTTAATAAAAAAAATAATTTTTAAAACCAAAAAAACCGATACTGATAATAAAAAAAACGATACCGATAATTTCCGATATTACATTTTAACGCATTTATCGGCCAATAATATCGGCAGACCGATATTATCGGACATCTCTAATTATTATTACTATTATTATTATTTTCAATTCATGAACATGGTACAGTGATGTGACAATGAACTATGATTATGTGTTTTTACTGCCATCTCCTGTTAACTTTCAAGCCTGTGCGGTATAAAACGAGTAAAACATCAACACAGTGTGTGTTTTTCACGTTTTTCCTGAGGTAAAGGTTACAAGAACTCTTAAAACATAGGTGACAAATTCATAAAGTACTAAGCACAAATTGTAAGTGTATCTTGTGTTTTTTATGTGGATTTCATAAAAAAAAAAAAAAAAAAAAAAAAAACGATACCGATAATAAAAAAAACGATACCGATAATTTCCGATATTACATTTTAAAGCATTTATCGGCCGATAATATCGGCCGGCCGATATTATCGGACATCTCTATTAAAAATTTATTTTAATTAAAACAATAAATATAAAAGTTGTTTTTAAAAAATTAAGAAATTTAAAAAGAAAATTGCAACAAAAAAAAAAAGTATGTAAAATGTAATGTAAAATGTTAAAAATTAATTTAGGAATAAATAAAAATCAGGATTTGGATGTGAATCATTTTTGTAGCACTCCTACTGTACTGTACTGTAATGTGGAGTGGCGGACAGGCGCATTAGTGTTTATACACCCCATACACAAACATGATGCAAAGGCAAAAACACACAGTACACGTTGCACATATTACGCCTTTAGTGGCAAATATCCCTCAGTTTTACCGTCCTTGATAATAACTTCCTTCTTTTTCTGTGAACTCGCAGCATATTTCTTTGGTACTTTTTTTTGGCGCGTGTTTATATATTTTTGGTGGGCCACTGTCTTCTTAAAATGTACTGCTTGGTGGAAAAGTGGCAGAAGAAGCAGACGTCCTTGCAGCCTCCATGTTGGAAAGCAGACCGCGGGAGCACAAAAGCACGGCCACTTTCCTCCTAATTGCGGAGTTGCTATGGCAACCGGCATGCTGGGTAAACACAACAGCTCACACTTGCACACACACACACAGTTTGGTTAGCAATCAACTGCCGGTTTATTTTTCTCCTCCAGGATGTTGGGTGCGTTTGTTCAAGGAGTGACCCGGCCCACCTGACCTGCACCTTCTCAGATTACCTGCACCGCCTCACTGGCCTTTTTCCACACAAACACCCCCTTTTTTCCAGCGGGTTCCAGCACAGCTTTTGTGTCACAAGGTCCCCACAAGGCTGTTGAGCTGGAGGTGTGTTTTCCTGCTTCTCACCTGGCAAATCTTCAAAAATATTTTGCACTACCGACTACAATGTCCGTCAATAGTAAACGCACTGTTAGCAGTTCATTTCTCTTATTTTGGCCGTCTAGAGAGCGATGCCCAACCACTCTCTATTAGTATTTTGGCTCGGTACGGTTTTTGGGGGGTAAGCACTCCATTTATGTCGAAATAGCTTGGCTTCAAGTTCCACATTTTGCAGCTTTGAAGTCACTTTCAGCTCACTCTCTCGGCTTCTCTCGCTCTTCCTCCGTGCTGGCTTACATATAAGCAGTAGTTCATCCTCAGTATATTCAGCTTCAAAAAGATACGGTTGTGAATAGTCGTCTTGGTTGTCTATTGCCAAGTCCGCCATGATTAGACCGCACTGACGTTTGATTCCGGAAGTGGGAACACTGTTGTTGCCAGAAGTCAGAGGTGCGTTGCTATGGAAACGGAAATTAAACTCGCTGAGGAATTAGTTCCGGCAATGATTAAAAAGACCAAAATACGGTAAATATTGTACATAATACATATAGTTATGAAGGTGTCTGTTACTACATTGTATATATATATATATACTTGCAGTGTGTATATTGTACATATTACATATTGTTATGAAGGTGTCTGTTACTACATTATATATATACTTGCAGTGTGTATATTGTACATATTACATATTGTTATGAAGGTGTCTGTTACTACATTATATATATACTTGCAGTGTGTATATTGTACATATTACATATTGTTATGAAGGTGTCTGTTACTACATTATACATATACTTGCAGTGTGTATATTGTACATATTACATGTTGTTATGAAGGTGTCTGTTACTACATTATATAAATACTTGCAGTGTGTATATTGTACATATTACATATTGTTATGAAGGTGTCTGTTACTACATTATATATATACTTGCAGTGTGTATATTGTACATATTACATATTGTTATGAAGGTATCTGTTACTACATGGTATATATACTTGCAGTGTGTATATTGTACATATTACATATTGTTATGAAGGTGTCTGTTACTACATTATATATATACTTGCAGTGTGTATATTGTACATATTACATATTGTTATGAAGGTGTCTGTTACTACATTATATATATACTTGCAGTGTGTATATTGTACATATTACATGTTGTTATGAAGGTGTCTGTTACTACATTATATATATATACTTGCAGTGTGTATATAAAACCTATTATATATTGTTATGAAGGTGTCTGTTACTACATTATATATATACTTGCAGTGTGTATATTGTACATATTACATGTTGTTATGAAGGTGTCTGTTACTACATTATATATATACTTGCAGTGTGTATATTGTACATATTACATGTTGTTATGAAGGTGTCTGTTACTACATTATATATATATACTTGCAGTGTGTATATAAAACCTATTATATATTGTTATGAAGGTGTCTGTTACTACATTATATATATACTTGCAGTGTGTATATTGTACATATTACATGTTGTTATGAAGGTGTCTGTTACTACATTATATATATACTTGCAGTGTGTATATTGTACATATTACATGTTGTTATGAAGGTGTCTGTTACTACATTATATATATACTTGCAGTGTGTATATTGTACATATTACATATTGTTATGAAGGTGTCTGTTACTACATTATATATATACTTGCAGTGTGTATATTGTACATATTACACATTGTTATGAAGGTGTCTGTTACTACATGATATATATACTTGCAGTGTGTATATTGTACATATTACATATTGTTATGAAGGTGTCTGTTACTACATTATATATATATACTTGCAGTGTGTATATTGTACATATTGCATATTGTTATGAAGGTGTCTGTTACTACATTATATATATACTTGCAGTGTGTATATTGTACATATTACATATTGTTATGAAGGTGTCTGTTACTACATTATATATATACTTGCAGTGTGTATATTGTACATATTACATATTGTTATGAAGGTGTCTGTTACTACATGATATATATATACTTGCAGTGTGTATATTGTACATATTACATATTGTTATGAAGGTGTCTGTTACTACATTATATATATACTTGCAGTGTGTATATTGTACATATTACATATTGTTATGAAGGTGTCTGTTACTACATTATATATATACTTGCAGTGTGTATATTGTACATATTACATATTGTTATGAAGGTGTCTGTTACTACATTATATATATACTTGCAGTGTGTATTTTGTACATATTACATGTTGTTATGAAGGTGTCTGTTACTACATTATATATGTATACTTGCAGTGTGTATATTGTACATATTACATGTTGTTATGAAGGTGTCTGTTACTACATTATATATATATATACTTGCAGTGTGTATATTGTACATATTACATATTGTTATGAAGGTGTCTGTTACTACATTATATATGTATATCTTTAAAATCCCCCCAAAATGTGTGTTCTTGTCTCTCATAATGACTGTGAATGATAAAATATAATACAAATAAAAAGTGCAGTTCCCGTTTAAGACGCATTAAACGGGCTGTTGGGAATTTGCTCACAGTTAACTTCACGCTTGAAGTTATTGTTTATTTACCTATCCGTATGTGTCAATATATATACGCTATTGCCACATTCCACCTGTTGCAAGCTAGTTTAGGGTTTGCCTCCGTGTCGCCGGAGGAGCACACACTTTTAGCTCCACCGCCATTGTGCAAGCACCCACGCACGCATTGAAGTGCGACAAAAGCCGCTCTAGAACGTGGGCCGGACTCTTTGTGTGACAGACGAGTCCAGGCCGTGGTTGCAGCACTCTGACTAAGGGGCGCCCGCGTAGCCACGTCGCCCACCTGTTCCAGGCCGTCGTCCTCGGGCAGCGTCCCTGTGTTGCCGTTGCTGTTGATGGGGATCTCCATGGTGGCGGCCTTGCTCATGATGCCATCCGCCATGACGCCCTTGGGGAGAAGAAAATTCAGCACAGTTGTTGTTAACACGCCACGCCATATTTAGTGGAAAACACTTCAAAACTGTACTTTTTGCCTGTTTAAGTACACATTCATTGTATTTGAGCTCATATTTGTGTACTTGAACAGCCCAATTAGGTAATAGCGGGGTCCGATAGCGGGCTAGAGGGTTTGTCGTGTTCTCACGTTGCAGTAAAGACTTTGTCAAACAAGTGATATCAATTAACAATAAAAATGCTCTGTACAATATTATTATTATGAAGCTTTTTTTTTATTTAAAAAAAAGATGCTTTTTTATGTTTGTTTACATGAATGAAAAAAAAATTGCACACCCTTCGAAAAGCCTCGCTTAAACTACTACTTTATATGGAAGCCCGTTTTCGCCACGAAATAAATTAAAAAACACCCCAATGGTAAGTCAGAATTTTGTGATAAAGTCAGAATTATGAGATAAGAAAGTTAAAATAATGAAGTTAAGACATTTCATCTACTAATTTTGAATTATTCCCATAATTTTGATTTTTTTTATCTCATAATTTCGATTTTTAATCTCATAGTTATGACATTTCATCTCCTAATTATGATTTATTTCCCATAATTTCGATTTTTTATCTCATAATTTCGATTTTTCATCTCATAGTTATGACATTTCATCTCCTAATTTTGATTTATTCCCCATAATTTCGATTTTTTTATCTCATAATTTCGATTTTGAATCTCATCGTTATGACACTTTATCTGCTAATTTTGATTTATTTCCCATAATTTCGATTCTTTTTATCTCATAATTCCGATTTTTAACCTCACAGTTATGACATTTAATCTCCTAATTTTGATTTATTTCCCATATGTTCAACTCTTTATTTCAATAATCATGACTTCATCTCATATGTGATTTATCTCATATTGTCGACTTTTTATCTCATAATTTCGATTTTTAATCTCAAAGTTATGACATTTCATCTCCTAATTTTGATTTATTTCCCATAATTTCGATTTTTAATCTCATAATTTCGATTTTTCATCTCATAGTTATGACATTTCATCTCCTAATTTTGATTTATTCCCCATAATTTCGATTTTTTTATCTCATAATTTCGATTTTTCATCTCATAGTTATGACATTTCATCTCCTAATTTTAATTTATTTCCCACAATTTAGATTTTTCATCTCATAATTTCGATTTTTAATCTCATCGTTATGACACTTTATCTGCTAATTTTGATTTATTTCCCATAATTTCGATTCTTTTTATCTCATAATTCCGATTTTTCATCTCATAGTTATGACATTTCATCTCATAATTTTAATTTATTTCCCATAATTTCGATTTTTCATCTCATAATTTCGATTTTTAATCTCATCGTTATGACACTTTATCTGCTAATTTTGATTTATTTCCCATAATTTCGATTCTTTTTATCTCATAATTCCGATTTTTCATCTCATAGTTATGACATTTCATCTCATAATTTTAATTTATTTCCCATAATTTCGATTTTTCATCTCATAATTTCGATTTTTAACCTCACAGTTATGACATTTAATCTCCTAATTTTTATTTATTTCCCATATGTTCAACTCTTTATTTCAATAATCATGACTTCATCTCATATGTGATTTATCTCATATTGTCGATTTTTTATCTCATAATTTCGAATTTTTTTTAATCTCATAGTTGTTATATTTTATCTCCGAATTTTGATTTATTTCCCATAATTTCGATTTTTTATCTCATAATTCCGATTTTTTATCTCACAGTTATGACATTTAATCTCCTAATTTTGATTTATTTCCCCATCATTTCGACTTTTTCTCTAATAATTTCGATTTTTAATTTCATAGTTATGACATTTCATCTCCTAATTTTGATTTATTTCCCATAATTTCAATTTTTTAATCTCATAATTTCGATTTTTAATCTCATAGTTATGACATTTCATCTCGTAATTTAGATTTATTTCCCATAATTTCGACTTTTTACCTCAAAATGTTGATTTTTTTTTCCATAATTTCGATTTTTGGTCTCATAATTTTTATTTATTTATTTCATAGTTATGCCATTCCATCTCCTAATTTGGATTTATTTCCCATAATTTCGATTTTTTTATTTCATATTTCCGATTTTTAATCTCATAGTTATGACATGGTATCTCCTCATCTTTATTTATATTCCATAATTTCGACTCTTTATGTCAACAATCATGACGTCATTTCCCATATGACTTATCTCATGATGTCGACTTTTTTTAATCTCATAATTTAATCGGGGAGTTTTTGTTTTAGGGGGGAAAATACAAGCTTCCATAACTTTAACTGGAGAAAGAAAAGGCTGAAATAGAAACCATGACTGGATGTTATGTTTACAATCAATAGTTTGTGCCATATGGGAGCAGGCTGGCAGGTGTCGCCGCTCAGGTGTGCAAGATCTACACACTCCCTCCCTAGAATGTTTACATTGTGTCGATGAGAATAAACAACAGTTGAACTTACTAAACGTCACATTTTATTGCAAAATCTGATTCCTGCAGCTTCAAAGATCGCACTTAATAACACGCTAGTATAACCTCACAGACACTTGGCGTATTAATGTGCATTATTATTATTATTATTACCCTAAAGTGGAGGAATGAAGCACATAATGACGTCACTTACCAGAGCGTCTCGTCCACTGCTGCAGAAGAAGGCGCGCTAGATAGCGAGCAGGCTAACAGGCGCTAGCTAACGAGCTAACAGCTGCTAGCATCGCACGGAGAGACGCTGACGTGTCTTTAGGCGGGCCGCCGGGACAAAAACACGCCAAAGTAAACAAAGCCGCCCTCCAAGTTTGGAATATATATACATAAATGTATATATATATCACGACATGAAGTGTCGGCGGCGTTATCTTTCCGAGGGCTGCGTAAATATGCTCTTATCTCCCGTTAGCCGACGCCGGAAGTGACGTCGCACAAAGAGCGTTTATCCCCGCGAGGAGGAGTCACTCCCGTGCAAACTTGCCCACTGACTGTACACGTCTCACAAAAAAAGGCTTTAATGCCGGGATTTTTACAGCAAGCTTGTTATTATTATGCGATCACTTAAAAACAAATAACAAAAAAAAAACATAATATTAAACATTTGTCGTGTCTAGAAAAAGAAAGCGGTCCTTTCCCCCCCCCCCCCCCTCTGTTTGTTTGGACAATCTTTGGCAGCATAGACGTGTTAACGTTCCCACTCGATGCTAAACATTAACTCACTTAAACACACAAAAGTGAATTAGTGCACGCTTAAAACGCACAGTTGGCGTCTCAAAAAAAAAAAAAAAGTTAGACCCTCCTACTAGTCACAATCAACACGAAAATCGTAGGAGATGTCGACCGGGACCGGAAACACATAACATTCCCAGGAAGCCACTTTTCAAAATAAAGGACAACACATTAAAAAAACAACTTAATTTTAACAGGACATTTATAATAAAACATGTTTCTTTTTGCACCCAAAGAACAATTTTGAAATATTGGAATTACAATTAAAAGGCACATTTATGACATTTCATCTCCCGATTTAGATTTATTTCCCATTATTTCGACTTTTTATCTCATCATTTCGGTTTTTCATCTCATAGTTAAGACATTTCATCTCCTAATTTAGATTTATTTTTCACAATTTCGACTTTTTATCTCATCATTTCGACTTTTATTTCATAATTTCGATTTTTCATCTCACAGTTATGACATTTCATCTCCTAATTTTGATTTATTTCCCATAATTTCGATTTTTTTATCTCATAATTTCGATTTTTAATCTCATAGTTATGACATTTTAGCTCCTAATTTAGATTTATTTCCCCAAATGTCGACTTTTTGTCCCCTATTTCCGATTTTGGATCTCATAGTTATGACATTTCATCTCCTAATTTAGATTTATTTCCCAGCAATTTCGACTTTTTATCTCATAATTTCGACTTTTTATCTCATAATTTCGATTTTTCATCTCACAGTTATGACATTTCATCTCCTAATTTTGATTTATTTCCCATAATTTCGAATTTTTATCTCATAATTTCGATTTTGAATCTCATAGTTATGACATTTCATCTCCTAATTTTGATTTATTTTCCATAATTTCGATTTTTTATCTCATAATTTCGATTTTTAATCTCATAGTTGTGACATTTCATCTCCTAATTTTGATTTATTTCCCATAATTTCGAATTTTTATCTTATAATTTCGATTTTTAATCTCACAGTTATGACATTTCATCTCCTAATTTTGATTTATTTCCCATAATTTCGATTTTTTATCTCATAATTTCGATTTTTAATCTCATAGTTGTGACATTTCATCTCCTAATTTTGATTTATTTCCCATGATTTCGATTTTTTTATCTCATAATTTCGATTTTTAATCTCATAGTTATGACATTTTATCTCCTAATGTAGATTTATTTCCCCAAATGTCGACTTTTTGTCCCCTATTTCCGATTTTGGATCTCATAGTTATGACATTTCATCTCCTAATTTAGATTTATTTCCCACAATTTCGACTTTTTGTCTCATCATTTCGACTTTTTATCTCATAATTTCGATTTTTCATCTCACAGTTATGACATTTCATCTCCTAATTTTGATTTATTTCCCATAATTTCGATTTTTTATCTCATAATTTTGATTTTTAATCTCACAGTTATGACATTTCATCTCCTAATTTTGATTTATTTCCCATAATTTCGAATTTTTATTTTATAATTTCGATTTTTAATCTCACAGTTATGACATTTCATCTCCTAATTTTGATTTATTTCCCATAATTTCGATTTTTTATCTCATAATTTCGATTTTTAATCTCATAGTTGTGACATTTCATCTCCTAATTTTGATTTATTTCCCATAATTTCGAATTTTATCTTATAATTTCGATTTTTAATCTCACAGTTATGACATTTAATCTCCTAATTTTGATTTATTTCCCATAATTTCGAATTTTTATTTATAATTTCGATTTTTAATCTCACAGTTATGACATTTCATCTCCTAATTTTGATTTATTTCCCATAATTTCGATTTTTTATCTCATAATTTCGATTTTTAATCTCATAGTTGTGACATTTCATCTCCTAATTTTGATTTATTTCCCATAATTTGGAATTTTTATCTTATAATTTCGATTTTTAATCTCACAGTTATGACATTTCATCTCCTAATTTTGATTTATTTCCCATAATTCGAATTTTTATTTTATAATTTCGATTTTTAATCTCACAGTTATGACATTTCATCTCCTAATTTTGATTTATTTCCCATAATTTCGATTTTTTTATCTCATAATTTCGATTTTTAATCTCACAGTTATGACATTTCATCTCCTAATTTTGATTTATTTCCCATAATTTCGATTTTTTATCTCATAATTTCGATTTTTAATCTCATAGTTGTGACATTTCATCTCCTAATTTTGATTTATTTCCCATAATTTCGATTTTTTATCTCATAATTTCGATTTTTAATCTCACAGTTATGACATTTCATCTCCTAATTTTGATTTATTTCCCATAATTTCGATTTTTTTATCTCATAATTTCGATTTTTAATCTCATAGTTATGACATTTTATCTCCTAATGTAGATTTATTTCCCCAAATGTCGATTTTTTGTCCCCTATTTCCGATTTTGGATCTCATAGTTATGACATTTCATTTCCTAATTTAGATTTATTTCCCACAATTTCGACTTTTTGTCTCATCATTTCGACTTTTTATCTCATAATTTCGATTTTCATCTCACAGTTATGACATTTCATCTCCTAATTTTGATTTATTTCCCATAATTTCGATTTTTTATCTCATAATTTCGATTTTTAATCTCATAGTTGTGACATTTCATCTCCTAATTTTGATTTACTTCCCATAATTTCGATTTTTTATCTTATAATTTCGATTTTTAATCTCACAGTTATGACATTTCATCTCCTAATTTTGATTTATTTCCCATAATTTCGAATTTTTATTTTATAATTTCGATTTTTAATCTCACAGTTATGACATTTCATCTCCTAATTTTGATTTATTTCCCATAATTTCGAATTTTTATTTTATAATTTCGATTTTTAATCTCACAGTTATGACATTTCATCTCCTAATTTTGATTTATTTCCCATAATTTCGATTTTTTATCTCATAATTTCGATTTTTAATCTCACAGTTATGACATTTCATCTCCTAATTTTGATTTATTTCCCATAATTTCAATTTTTTTATCTCATAATTTCGATTTTTAATCTCATAGTTATGACATTTTATCTCCTAATGTAGATTTATTTCCCCAAATGTCGACTTTTTGTCCCCTATTTCCGATTTTGGATCTCATAGTTATGACATTTCATCTCCTAATTTAGATTTATTTCCCACAATTTCGACTTTTTGTCTCATCATTTCGACTTTTTATCTCATAATTTCGATTTTTCATCTCACAGTTATGACATTTCATCTCCTAATTTTGATTTATTTCCCATAATTTCGAATTTTTATTTTATAATTTCGATTTTTAATCTCACAGTTATGACATTTCATCTCCTAATTTTGATTTATTTCCCATAATTTCGATTTTTTTATCTCATAATTTCGATTTTTAATCTCACAGTTATGACATTTCATCTCCTAATTTTGATTTATTTCCCATAATTTCGATTTTTTATCTCATAATTTCGATTTTTAATCTCATAGTTGTGACATTTCATCTCCTAATTTTGATTTATTTCCCATAATTTCGATTTTTTATCTCATAATTTCGATTTTTAATCTCACAGTTATGACATTTCATCTCCTAATTTTGATTTATTTCCCATAATTTCGATTTTTTTATCTCATAATTTCGATTTTTAATCTCATAGTTATGACATTTTATCTCCTAATGTAGATTTATTTCCCCAAATGTCGATTTTTTGTCCCCTATTTCCGATTTTGGATCTCATAGTTATGACATTTCATTTCCTAATTTAGATTTATTTCCCACAATTTCGACTTTTTGTCTCATCATTTCGACTTTTTATCTCATAATTTCGATTTTTCATCTCACAGTTATGACATTTCATCTCCTAATTTTGATTTATTTCCCATAATTTCGATTTTTTATCTCATAATTTCGATTTTTAATCTCATAGTTGTGACATTTCATCTCCTAATTTTGATTTACTTCCATAATTTCGATTTTTTATCTTATAATTTCGATTTTTAATCTCACAGTTATGACATTTCATCTCCTAATTTTGATTTATTTCCCATAATTTCGATTTTTTTATCTCATAATTTCGATTTTTAATCTCATAGTTATGACATTTTATCTCCTAATGTAGATTTATTTCCCCAAATGTCGATTTTTTGTCCCCTATTTCCGATTTTGGATCTCATAGTTATGACATTTCATTTCCTAATTTAGATTTATTTCCCACAATTTCGACTTTTTGTCTCATCATTTCGACTTTTTATCTCATAATTTCGATTTTTCATCTCACAGTTATGACATTTCATCTCCTAATTTTGATTTATTTCCCATAATTTCGATTTTTTATCTCATAATTTCGATTTTAATCTCATAGTTGTGACATTTCATCTCCTAATTTTGATTTACTTCCCATAATTTCGATTTTTTATCTTATAATTTCGATTTTTAATCTCACAGTTATGACATTTCATCTCCTAATTTTGATTTATTTCCCATAATTTCGAATTTTTATTTTATAATTTCGATTTTTAATCTCACAGTTATGACATTTCATCTCCTAATTTTGATTTATTTCCCATAATTTCGAATTTTTATTTTTATAATTTCGATTTTTAATCTCACAGTTATGACATTTCATCTCCTAATTTTGATTTATTTCCCATAATTTCGATTTTTTATCTCATAATTTCGATTTTTAATCTCACAGTTATGACATTTCATCTCCTAATTTTGATTTATTTCCCATAATTTCAATTTTTTTATCTCATAATTTCGATTTTTAATCTCATAGTTATGACATTTTATCTCCTAATGTAGATTTATTTCCCCAAATGTCGACTTTTTGTCCCCTATTTCCGATTTTGGATCTCATAGTTATGACATTTCATCTCCTAATTTAGATTTATTTCCCACAATTTCGACTTTTTGTCTCATCATTTCGACTTTTTATCTCATAATTTCGATTTTTCATCTCACAGTTATGACATTTCATCTCCTAATTTTGATTTATTTCCCATAATTTCGATTTTTTATCTCATAATTTCGATTTTTAATCTCACAGTTATGACATTTCATCTCCTAATTTTGATTTATTTCCCATAATATCGAATTTTTATTTTATAATTTCGATTTTTAATCTCACAGTTATGACATTTCATCTCCTAATTTAGATTTATTTCCCATAATTTCGATTTTTTATCTCATAATTTCGATTTTTAATCTCATAGTTATGACATTTCATCTCCTAATTTTGATTTATTTCCCATAATTTGGAATTTTTATTTTATAATTTCGATTTTTAATCTCACAGTTATGACATTTCATCTCCTAATTTTGATTTATTTCCCATAATTTCGATTTTTTATCTCATAATTTCGATTTTTAATCTCACAGTTATGACATTTCATCTCCTAATTTTGATTTATTTCCCATAATTTCGAATTTTTATTTTATAATTTCGATTTTTAATCTCACAGTTATGACATTTCATCTCCTAATTTTGATTTATTTCCCATAATTTCGATTTTTTATCTCATAATTTCGATTTTTAATCTCACAGTTATGACATTTCATCTCCTAATTTTGATTTATTTCCCATAATTTCGATTTTTTATCTCATAATTTCGATTTTTAATCTCATAGTTGTGACATTTCATCTCCTAATTTTGATTTATTTCCCATAATTTCGATTTTTTATCTCATAATTTCGATTTTTAATCTCACAGTTATGACATTTTATCTCCTAATGTAGATTTATTTCCCCAAATGTCGACTTTTTGTCCCCTATTTCCGATTTTGGATCTCATAGTTATGACATTTCATTTCCTAATTTAGATTTATTTCCCACAATTTCGACTTTTTGTCTCATCATTTCGACTTTTTATCTCATAATTTCGATTTTTCATCTCACAGTTATGATATTTCATCTCCTAATTTTGATTTATTTCCCATAATTTCGATTTTTTTATCTCATAATTTCGATTTTTAATCTCACAGTTATGACATTTCATCTCCTAATTTTGATTTATTTCCCATAATCTCGAATTTTTATTTTATAATTTCGATTTTTAATCTCACAGTTATGACATTTCATCTCCTAATTTTGATTTATTTCCCATAAATTCGACTTGTTATCTCATGTTTCCGATTTTTAATCTCATAGTTATGACATGGTATCTCCTAATTTTTTAAATTTATATTCCATAACTCAAATAACAGTTTACAATTATTTTACATGTTAGATAAAGCCTGCCATAATGTCGAATTAGGTTAGAATAGAACCCTATTTACTACCTGGAGGTGGCAAGATGAGTATTAAATATGATTTTTATGACTATGTTTCTGTTGGTTGCAGGAATGTTAGCTTTGTAGCTTCCACTTTAGCTATGCTAACTGTATGTAGTCACAACAACAAGGTTCGCAGCTTTTTAAACATATTTTTTTAGTTAAAAAAAACACACAATAGCCTTCTGAAAATGAAAGAACACTGATGAAAAATACATTTTGTTGAGACACAAAAAAAATCCAAACCACTTTATTTTTATAGCACATTTAAACAACAAACATGTTTCCAAAGTGCTGCACAACAATATTAAAAACAAGATTCAAATATGGCCCTGCGATGAGGTGGCGACTTGTCCAGGGTGGACCCCGCCTTCCGCCCGAATGCAGCTGAGATAGGCTCCAGCACCCCCCGCCACCCCGAAAGGGACAAGCGGTAGAAAATGGATGGAGAACAGAAAGCTTTATTGACATTGTATTAAATGCTTCATGATTTACTGTTGCTAACTTTGACCTGCGCTTTAAGACAAATACAACAATCAGTAAACACCAAAAACAAGGCTAAAAGTATACTTGTAAAAAAAAAAAAAGAATTCTCATATCTTGCTTTTGAGTATATTTCAATGGAATGATATATATTCTGACCAGTAGTTGGGAAGGAGTAGGAATAACTAGCAGAAAAATTATTATTTTTTTACCCAACCATTGGGTCAAGGAGCGCTAAATTGCACGACCCAATAGTTGGGTTATAAATAACCCAACATTGTAGTGAGCATAAGTCAAACACACGTGTGTGACTCGGCTTCACAAAGTCAGATCTTGATCGAATTTCTACAAATGACAGGCTGAGGTGGCTTGATTTAATTTAATTTAATTTAATTTAATTTAATTTAATTTAATTTAATTTAATTTAATTTAATTTAATTTAATGTATTTTATTTTAATTCACTTCACTTTATTTTATTTTATTTTGAAATTGTTGTGCACATTACTTATATTTAATATACAATCATTTGTACATTATGTATATGTAATATATAATCATGTGTACATTATGTATATTTAATATAATATATTAAATATACATACATATATATTAAATATTACATGATGTATACTTCATTATATTATAATGAAGTATACATCATGTAATATTTAATATATAATAATGTCTACATCACATAACATTTAATATATAATCATGTGTACTTCATGTAATATTTAGTATATAATCATGTGTACATTATGTATATTTAATATAATATATTAAATATACATACATATATATTAAATATTACATGATGTATACTTCATTATATTATAATGAAGTATACATCATGTAATATTTAATATATAATAATGTCTACATCACATAACATTTAATATATAATCATGTGTACTTCATGTAATATTTAGTATATAATCATGTGTACATTATGTATATTTAATATAATATATTAAATATACATACATATATATTAAATATTACATGATGTATACTTCATTATATTATAATGAAGTATACATCATGTAATATTTAATATATAATAATGTCTACATCACATAACATTTAATATATAATCATGTGTACTTCATGTAATATTTAGTATATAATCATGTGTACATTATGTATATTTAATATATAATCATGTGTACATCATTTAATAGTTAATATATAATCATGTGTACATCATGTAATATTTAGTATATAATCGTGTGTACATTATGTATATTTGATATACTATTATTTGTACATTATGTGTATTAAATACATAATCATGTGTACATTATGTATATTTAATATATAATCATGTGTACATCATGTAATATTTAATATATAATCATGTGTACATCATGTAATATTTAGTATATAATCATGTGTACATTATGTAATATTTAGTATATAATCATGTGTACATTATGTAATATTTAATATATAATCATGTGTACATTATGTACATTTAATATATAATCATGTGTACATCATGTAATATTTAATATATAATCATGTGTACATCATGTAATATTTAGTATATAATCATGTGTATAACATGTACTATTTAGTATATAATCATGTGTACATCATGTAATATTTAGTATATAATCATGTGTACTTTATGTAATATTTAATATATAATCATGTGTACATCATGTAATATTTAGTATATAATCATGTGTACATCATGTAATATTTAGTATATAATCATGTGTACATTATGTATATTTAATATATAATCATGTGTACATCATTTAATAGTTAATATATAATCATGTGTACATCATGTAATATTTAGTATATAATCGTGTGTACATTATGTATATTTAATATACTATTATTTGTACATTATGTGTATTAAATACATAATCATGTGTACATTATGTATATTTAATATATAATCATGTGTACACCATGTAATATTTAATATATAATCATGTGTACATCATGTAATATTTAGTATATAATCATGTGTACATTATGTAATATTTAATATATAATCATGTGTACATCATGTAATATTTAGTATATAATCATGTGTACATCATGTAATATTTAATATATAATCATGTGTACATTATGTAATATTTAATATATAATCATGTGTACATCATGTAATATTTAGTATATAATCATGTGTACATCATGTAATATTTAATATATAATCATGTGTACATCATGTAATATTTAGTATATAATCATGTGTACATCATGTAATATTTAGTATATAATCATGTGTACATTATGTACATTTAATATATAATCATGTGTACATCATGTAATATTTAATATATAATCATGTGTACATCATGTAATATTTAGTATATAATCATGTGTATAACATGTAATATTTAGTATATAATCATGTGTACATTATGTATATTTAATATATAATCATGTGTACATCATTTAATAGTTAATATATAATAATGTGTACATCATGTAATATTTAGTATATAATCGTGTGTACATTATGTAATATTTAATATATAATCATGTGTACATTATGTATATTTAATATACTATTATTTGTACATTATGTGTATTAAATACATAATCATGTGTACATTATGTATATTTAATATATAATCATGTGTACACCATGTAATATTTAATATATAATCATGTGTACATCATGTAATATTTAGTATATAATCATGTGTACATCATGTAATATTTAATATATAATCATGTGTACATTATGTAATATTTAGTATATAATCATGTGTACATTATGTATATTTAATATATAATCATGTGTACATCATGTAATATTTAGTATATAATCATGTGTACATTATGTACATTTAATATATAATCATGTGTACATCATGTCATATTTAATATATAATCATGTGTACATCATGTAATATTTAGTATATAATCATGTGTACTTTATGTAATATTGAATATATAATCATGTGTACATCATGTAATATTTAGTATATAATCATGTGTACTTTATGTAATATTTAATATATAATCATGTGTACATCATGTAATATTTAGTATATAATCATGTGTACATCATGTAATATTTAGTATATAATCATGTGTACATTATGTATACTTAATATATAATCATGTGTACATCATTTAATAGTTAATATATAATCATGTGTACATCATGTAATATTTAGTATATAATCGTGTGTACATTATGTATATTTAATATACTATTATTTGTACATTATGTGTATTAAATACATAATCATGTGTACATTATGTATATTTAATATATAATCATGTGTACACCATGTAATATTTAATATATAATCATGTGTACATCATGTAATATTTAGTATATAATCATGTGTACATTATGTAATATTTAATATATAATCATGTGTACATCATGTAATATTTAGTATATAATCATGTGTACATCATGTAATATTTAATATATAATCATGTGTACATTATGTAATATTTAGTATATAATCATGTGTACATCATGTAATATTTAATATATAATCATGTGTACATCATGTAATATTTAGTATATAATCATGTGTACATCATGTAATATTTAGTATATAATCATGTGTACATTATGTACATTTAATATATAATCATGTGTACATCATGTAATATTTAGTATATAATCATGTGTACATCATGTAATATTTAGTATATAATCATGTGTATAACATGTAATATTTAGTATATAATCATGTGTACATTATGTATATTTAATATATAATCATGTGTACATTATGTAATATTTAATATATAATCATGTGTACATTATGTATATTTAATATACTATTATTTGTACATTATGTGTATTAAATACATAATCATGTGTACATTATGTATATTTAATATATAATCATGTGTACACCATGTAATATTTAATATATAATCATGTGTACATCATGTAATATTTAGTATATAATCATGTGTACATTATGTAATATTTAATATATAATCATGTGTACATCATGTAATATTTAGTATATAATCATGTGTACATCATGTAATATTTAATATATAATCATGTGTACATTATGTAATATTTAGTATATAATCATGTGTACATTATGTATATTTAATATATAATCATGTGTACATCATGTAATATTTAGTATATAATCATGTGTACATTATGTACATTTAATATATAATCATGTGTACACCATGTAATATTTAATATATAATCATGTGTACATCATGTAATATTTAGTATATAATCATGTGTACATCATGTAATATTTAGTATATAATCATGTGTACATCATGTAATATTTAATGTATAATCATGTGTACATCATGTAATATTTAGTATATAATCATGTGTACATCATGTAATATTCAATATATAATCATGTGTACATCATGTAATATTTAATATATAATCATGTGTACATTATGTAATATTTTAATATATAATCATGTGTACATCATGTAATATTTAATATATAATCATGTGTACATCATGTAATATTCAATATATAATCATGTGTACATCATGTAATATTTAATATATAATCATGTGTACATTATGTAATATTTTAATATATAATCATGTGTACATCATGTAATATTTAATATATAATCATGTGTACATTATGTAATATTTAATATATAATCATGTGTACATCATGTAATATTTAATATATAATCATGTGTACATTATGTATTATTTAGTATATAATCATGTGTACATTATGTAATATTTAATATATAATCATGAGTACATTATGTAATATTTAATATATAATCATGTGTACATCATGTAATATTTAATATATAATCATGTGTACATCATGTAATATTTAGTATATAATCATGTGTATAACATGTAATATTTAGTATATAATCATGTGTACATCATGTAATATTTAGTATATAATCATGTGTACTTTATGTAATATTTAATATATAATCATGTGTACATCATGTAATATTTAGTATATAATCATGTGTACATCATGTAATATTTAGTATATAATCATGTGTACATTATGTATATTTAATATATAATCATGTGTACATCATTTAATAGTTAATATATAATCATGTGTACATCATGTAATATTTAGTATATAATCGTGTGTACATTATGTATATTTAATATACTATTATTTGTACATTATGTGTATTAAATACATAATCATGTGTACATTATGTATATTTAATATATAATCATGTGTACACCATGTAATATTTAATATATAATCATGTGTACATCATGTAATATTTAGTATATAATCATGTGTACATTATGTAATATTTAATATATAATCATGTGTACATCATGTAATATTTAGTATATAATCATGTGTACATCATGTAATATTTAATATATAATCATGTGTACATTATGTAATATTTAATATATAATCATGTGTACATCATGTAATATTTAGTATATAATCATGTGTACATCATGTAATATTTAATATATAATCATGTGTACATCATGTAATATTTAGTATATAATCATGTGTACATCATGTAATATTTAGTATATAATCATGTGTACATTATGTACATTTAATATATAATCATGTGTACATCATGTAATATTTAATATATAATCATGTGTACATCATGTAATATTTAGTATATAATCATGTGTATAACATGTAATATTTAGTATATAATCATGTGTACATTATGTATATTTAATATATAATCGTGTGTACATCATTTAATAGTTAATATATAATCATGTGTACATCATGTAATATTTAGTATATAATCGTGTGTACATTATGTAATATTTAATATATAATCATGTGTACATTATGTATATTTAATATACTATTATTTGTACATTATGTGTATTAAATACATAATCATGTGTACATTATGTATATTTAATATATAATCATGTGTACACCATGTAATATTTAATATATAATCATGTGTACATCATGTAATATTTAGTATTTATAATCATGTGTACATCATGTAATATTTAATATATAATCATGTGTACATTATGTAATATTTAGTATATAATCATGTGTACATTATGTATATTTAATATATAATCATGTGTACATCATGTAATATTTAGTATATAATCATGTGTACATTATGTACATTTAATATATAATCATGTGTACATCATGTCATATTTAATATATAATCATGTGTACATCATGTAATATTTAGTATATAATCATGTGTACTTTATGTAATATTGAATATATAATCATGTGTACATCATGTAATATTTAGTATATAATCATGTGTACTTTATGTAATATTTAATATATAATCATGTGTACATCATGTAATATTTAGTATATAATCATGTGTACATCATGTAATATTTAGTATATAATCATGTGTACATTATGTATATTTAATATATAATCATGTGTACATCATTTAATAGTTAATATATAATCATGTGTACATCATGTAATATTTAGTATATAATCGTGTGTACATTATGTATATTTAATATACTATTATTTGTACATTATGTGTATTAAATACATAATCATGTGTACATTATGTATATTTAATATATAATCATGTGTACACCATGTAATATTTAATATATAATCATGTGTACATCATGTAATATTTAGTATATAATCATGTGTACATTATGTAATATTTAATATATAATCATGTGTACATCATGTAATATTTAGTATATAATCATGTGTACATCATGTAATATTTAATATATAATCATGTGTACATCATGTAATATTTAGTATATAATCATGTGTACATTATGTATATTTAATATATAATCATGTGTACATCATTTAATAGTTAATATATAATCATGTGAACATTATGTAATATTTAGTATATAATCGTGTGTACATTATGTATATTTAATATATAATCATGTGTACATCATGTAATATTTAGTATATAATCATGTGTACATCATGTAATATTTAGTATATAATCATGTGTACATTATGTACATTTAATATATAATCATGTGTACATCATGTAATATTTAATATATAATCATGTGTACATCACGTAATATTTAGTATATAATCATGTGTATAACATGTAATATTTAGTATATAATCATGTGTACATTATGTATATTTAATATATAATCGTGTGTACATCATTTAATAGTTAATATATAATCATGTGTACATCATGTAATATTTAGTATATAATCGTGTGTACATTATGTAATATTTAATATATAATCATGTGTACATTATGTATATTTAATATACTATTATTTGTACATTATGTGTATTAAATACATAATCATGTGTACATTATGTATATTTAATATATAATCATGTGTACACCATGTAATATTTAATATATAATCATGTGTACATCATGTAATATTTAGTATATAATCATGTGTACATCATGTAATATTTAATATATAATCATGTGTACATTATGTAATATTTAGTATATAATCATGTGTACATTATGTATAATTAATATATAATCATGTGTACATCATGTAATATTTAGTATATAATCATGTGTACATTATGTACATTTAATATATAATCATGTGTACATCATGTCATATTTAATATATAATCATGTGTACATCATGTAATATTTAGTATATAATCATGTGTACTTTATGTAATATTGAATATATAATCATGTGTACGTCATGTAATATTTAATATATAATCATGTGTACATTATGTAATATTTAATATATAATCATGTGTACATCATGTAATATTTAGTATATAATCATGTGTACATCATGTAATATTTAATATATAATCATGTGTACATTATGTAATATTTAGTATATAATCATGTGTACATTATGTATATTTAATATATAATCATGTGTACATCATGTAATATTTAGTATATAATCATGTGTACATTATGTACATTTAATATATAATCATGTGTACACCATTTAATATTTAATATATAATCATGTGTACATCATGTAATATTTAGTATATAATCATGTGTACATCATGTAATATTTAGTATATAATCATGTGTACATCATGTAATATTTAATGTATAATCATGTGTACATCATGTAATATTTAGTATATAATCATGTGTACATCATGTAATATTCAATATATAATCATGTGTACATCATGTAATATTTAATATATAATCATGTGTACATTATGTAATATTTTAATATATAATCATGTGTACATCATGTAATATTTAATATATAATCATGTGTACATCATGTAATATTCAATATATAATCATGTGTACATCATGTAATATTTAATATATAATCATGTGTACATTATGTAATATTTTAATATATAATCATGTGTACATCATGTAATATTTAATATATAATCATGTGTACATTATGTAATATTTAATATATAATCATGTGTACATCATGTAATATTTAATATATAATCATGTGTACATTATGTATTATTTAGTATATAATCATGTGTACATTATGTAATATTTAATATATAATCATGAGTACATTATGTAATATTTAATATATAATCATGTGTACATCATGTAATATTTAATATATAATCATGTGTACATTATGTAATATTTAGTATATAATCATGTGTATAACATGTAATATTTAGTATATAATCATGTGTACATCATGTAATATTTAGTATATAATCATGTGTACTTTATGTAATATTTAATATATAATCATGTGTACATCATGTAATATTTAGTATATAATCATGTGTACATCATGTAATATTTAGTATATAATCATGTGTACATTATGTATATTTAATATATAATCATGTGTACATCATTTAATAGTTAATATATAATCATGTGTACATCATGTAATATTTAGTATATAATCGTGTGTACATTATGTATATTTAATATACTATTATTTGTACATTATGTGTATTAAATACATAATCATGTGTACATTATGTATATTTAATATATAATCATGTGTACACCATGTAATATTTAATATATAATCATGTGTACATCATGTAATATTTAGTATATAATCATGTGTACATTATGTAATATTTAATATATAATCATGTGTACATCATGTAATATTTAGTATATAATCATGTGTACATCATGTAATATTTAATATATAATCATGTGTACATTATGTAATATTTAATATATAATCATGTGTACATCATGTAATATTTAGTATATAATCATGTGTACATCATGTAATATTTAATATATAATCATGTGTACATCATGTAATATTTAGTATATAATCATGTGTACATCATGTAATATTTAGTATATAATCATGTGTACATTATGTACATTTAATATATAATCATGTGTACATCATGTAATATTTAATATATAATCATGTGTACATCATGTAATATTTAGTATATAATCATGTGTATAACATGTAATATTTAGTATATAATCATGTGTACATTATGTATATTTAATATATAATCGTGTGTACATCATTTAATAGTTAATATATAATCATGTGTACATCATGTAATATTTAGTATATAATCGTGTGTACATTATGTAATATTTAATATATAATCATGTGTACATTATGTATATTTAATATACTATTATTTGTACATTATGTGTATTAAATACATAATCATGTGTACATTATGTATATTTAATATATAATCATGTGTACACCATGTAATATTTAATATATAATCATGTGTACATCATGTAATATTTAGTATATAATCATGTGTACATCATGTAATATTTAATATATAATCATGTGTACATTATGTAATATTTAGTATATAATCATGTGTACATTATGTATATTTAATATATAATCATGTGTACATCATGTAATATTTAGTATATAATCATGTGTACATTATGTACATTTAATATATAATCATGTGTACATCATGTCATATTTAATATATAATCATGTGTACATCATGTAATATTTAGTATATAATCATGTGTACTTTATGTAATATTGAATATATAATCATGTGTACATCATGTAATATTTAGTATATAATCATGTGTACTTTATGTAATATTTAATATATAATCATGTGTACATCATGTAATATTTAGTATATAATCATGTGTACATCATGTAATATTTAGTATATAATCATGTGTACATTATGTATATTAATATATAATCATGTGTACATCATTTAATAGTTAATATTTAATCATGTGTACATCATGTAATATTTAGTATATAATCGTGTGTACATTATGTATATTTAATATACTATTATTTGTACATTATGTGTATTAAATACATAATCATGTGTACATTATGTATATTTAATATATAATCATGTGTACACCATGTAATATTTAATATATAATCATGTGTACATCATGTAATATTTAGTATATAATCATGTGTACATTATGTAATATTTAATATATAATCATGTGTACATCATGTAATATTTAGTATATAATCATGTGTACATCATGTAATATTTAATATATAATCATGTGTACATCATGTAATATTTAGTATATAATCATGTGTACATTATGTATATTTAATATATAATCATGTGTACATCATTTAATAGTTAATATATAATCATGTGAACATTATGTAATATTTAGTATATAATCGTGTGTACATTATGTATATTTAATATATAATCATGTGTACATCATGTAATATTTAGTATATAATCATGTGTACATCATGTAATATTTAGTATATAATCATGTGTACATTATGTACATTTAATATATAATCATGTGTACATCATGTAATATTTAATATATAATCATGTGTACATCATGTAATATTTAGTATATAATCATGTGTATAACATGTAATATTTAGTATATAATCATGTGTACATTATGTATATTTAATATATAATCGTGTGTACATCATTTAATAGTTAATATATAATCATGTGTACATCATGTAATATTTAATATATAATCATGTGTACATCATGTAATATTTAGTATATAATCATGTGTACATCATGTAATATTTAGTATATAATCATGTGTACATCATGTAATATTTAGTATATAATCATGTGTACATCATGTAATATTTAGTATATAATCGTGTGTACATTATGTAATATTTAATATATAATCATGTGTACATTATGTATATTTAATATACTATTATTTGTACATTATGTGTATTAAATACATAATCATGTGTACATTATGTATATTTAATATATAATCATGTGTACACCATGTAATATTTAATATATAATCATGTGTACATCATGTAATATTTAGTATATAATCATGTGTACATCATGTAATATTTAATATATAATCATGTGTACATTATGTAATATTTAGTATATAATCATGTGTACATTATGTATATTTAATATATAATCATGTGTACATCATGTAATATTTAGTATATAATCATGTGTACATTATGTACATTTAATATATAATCATGTGTACATCATGTCATATTTAATATATAATCATGTGTACATCATGTAATATTTAGTATATAATCATGTGTACTTTATGTAATATTGAATATATAATCATGTGTACGTCATGTAATATTTAGTATATAATCATGTGTACTTTATGTAATATTTAATATATAATCATGTGTACATCATGTAATATTTAGTATATAATCATGTGTACATCATGTAATATTTAGTATATAATCATGTGTACATTATGTATATTTAATATATAATCATGTGTACATCATTTAATAGTTAATATATAATCATGTGTACATCATGTAATATTTAGTATATAATCGTGTGTACATTATGTATATTTAATATACTATTATTTGTACATTATGTGTATTAAATACATAATCATGTGTACATTATGTATATTTAATATATAATCATGTGTACACCATGTAATATTTAATATATAATCATGTGTACATCATGTAATATTTAGTATATAATCATGTGTACATTATGTAATATTTAATATATAATCATGTGTACATCATGTAATATTTAGTATATAATCATGTGTACATCATGTAATATTTAATATATAATCATGTGTACATCATGTAATATTTAGTATATAATCATGTGTACATTATGTATATTTAATATATAATCATGTGTACATCATTTAATAGTTAATATATAATCATGTGTACATCATGTAATATTTAGTATATAATCGTGTGTACATTATGTATATTTAATATACTATTATTTGTACATTATGTGTATTAAATACATAATCATGTTTACATTATGTATATTTAATATATAATCATGTGTACACCATGTAATATTTAATATATAATCATGTGTACATCATGTAATATTTAGTATATAATCATGTGTACATTATGTAATATTTAATATATAATCATGTGTACATCATGTAATATTTAGTATATAATCATGTGTACATCATGTAATATTTAATATATAATCATGTGTACATTATGTAATATTTAGTATATAATCATGTGTACATCATGTAATATTTAATATATAATCATGTGTACATCATGTAATATTTAGTATATAATCATGTGTACATCATGTAATATTTAGTATATAATCATGTGTACATTATGTACATTTAATATATAATCATGTGTACATCATGTAATATTTAATATATAATCATGTGTACATCATGTAATATTTAGTATATAATCATGTGTACTTTATGTAATATTGAATATATAATCATGTGTACGTCATGTAATATTTAGTATATAATCATGTGTACTTTATGTAATATTTAATATATAATCATGTGTACATCATGTAATATTTAGTATATAATCATGTGTACATCATGTAATATTTAGTATATAATCATGTGTACATTATGTATATTTAATATATAATCATGTGTACACCATGTAATATTTAATATATAATCATGTGTACATCATGTAATATTTAGTATATAATCATGTGTACATTATGTAATATTTAATATATAATCATGTGTACATCATGTAATATTTAGTATATAATCATGTGTACATCATGTAATATTTAATATATAATCATGTGTACATTATGTAATATTTAGTATATAATCATGTGTACATTATGTATATTTAATATATAATCATGTGTACATCATGTAATATTTAGTATATGATCATGTGTACATTATGTACATTTAATATATCATCATGTGTACACCATGTAATATTTAATATATAATCATGTGTACATCATGTAATATTTAGTATATAATCATGTGTACATCATGTAATATTTAGTATATAATCATGTGTACATCATGTAATATTTAATATATAATCATGTGTACATCATGTAATATTTAGTATATAATCATGTGTACATCATGTAATATTCAATATATAATCATGTGTACATCATGTAATATTTAATATATAATCATGTGTACATCATGTAATATTTAGTATATAATCATGTGTACATTATGTAATATTTTAATATATAATCATGTGTACATCATGTAATATTTAATATATAATCATGTGTACATCATGAAATATTCAATATATAATCATGTGTACATCATGTAATATTTAATATATAATCATGTGTACATTATGTAATATTTTAATATATAATCATGTGTACATCATGTAATATTTAATATATAATCATGTGTACATTATGTAATATTTAATATATAATCATGTGTACATCATGTAATATTTAATATATAATCATGTGTACATTATGTATTATTTAGTATATAATCATGTGTACATTATGTAATATTTAATATATAATCATGAGTACATTATGTAATATTTAATATATAATCATGTGTACATCATGTAATATTTAATATATAATCATGTGTACATTATGTAATATTTAATATATAATCATGTGTACATCATGTAATATTTAATATATAATCATGTGTACATTATGTATTATTTAGTATATAATCATGTGTACATTATGTAATATTTAATATATAATCATGAGTACATTATGTAATATTTAATATATAATCATGTGTACATCAGTCTGAAGTGGCTTAATTTAATTTAATTTAATATATTTAAATCTATTTCACTTCATTTTATTTCATTTTATTTTGAAATTGTTGTGTTTTATTTATTAGGACCTTAGCGACTTATACCCACTATATTAATTATTGTTTGTTTATTGCCAACTGAAATAATTCATGTAAATATTAAAATTTAATGGCTGTTTGGTTTTCCTGGTCGTATTTTAGCAGTTGTCAGTGGGTGTAAGTGTGGCAGTGTCTCACTACAACCACTAGAGGGTGCTGTGGTAAAAGAACACTTTTATTTCTTCAGCAGCAGGATTCAATTGGACAAATGATGACGTCAAAGCAAACTTGTATCTTTATTGTTTTAGAGCTGTTTCTAATTCTAATAATGGAACATATTCTGCCTAGTAACAGGACTGAATCAATCAATTCATTTACATAACCTTATTATACAAGCCATCAGTTTAGTATCTGTCTCCGATCAGCGAAAGTCCAGTAACGGCTGTTTGAATACCTTCACAATTTATCATCGCCCATCTGTCCAGTATCGAACATTTTAACCGCAATTAATTCGGTCAAAGTCCCTAGGAAGAGTTCGTAAAAGTACAACCTCTGTTATCGCCCAAAATATAGCCAACGGAAACCAATATGGCTGCTATGCCACGCCCACAACTTTTTGCGTAAGCAAAATTCCTTCGCAATTTATCATCGCCCATCTGTCTCGTATCGGCCATTTTAACCGCGACTCATTCGGTCAAAGTCCCAAGGAAGAGTTCGTTAAAGTACAACCTCTGTTTTCGGCCAAAATATAGCCGACAGTATCCAAGATGGTCGCTAGGTCACGCCTACATGCTATGGCGTAAGCAAATCGCAATTTATCATCGCCCATCCGTCCAGTATCGGCCATTTTAACCGCGACTCATTCGGTCAAAGTCCCTAGAAAGAGTCTGTAAAAGTACAACCCCTGTTTTCGCCCCGAATATAGCCGACAGTATCCAATACGGCCACTAGGCCACGCCCACATGCTATGGCGTAAGCAAAATTTCTTTGCAATTTATCATCGCCCATCCGTCCAGTATCGGCCATTTTAACAGCGACTCATTCGGTCAAAGTCCCTAGGAAGAGTTCGTTAAAGTACAACCTCTGTTTTCGGCCCAAAATATAGCCAACGGAAACCAATATGGCCGCTATGCCACGCCCACATCTTTATATGCGCAAGCAAAATTCCTTCACAATTTATCATCGCCCATCTGTCCAGTATCGGCCATTTTAACCGCGACTAATTCGGTCAAAGTCCCTAGGAAGAGTTCGTAAAAGTACGACCTCTGTTATCGCCCAAAATATAGCCAACGGAAACCAATATGGCCACTATGCCACGCCCACATCTTTATGCGCAAGCAAAATTCCTTCACAATTTATCATCGCCCATCTGTCCAGTATCGGCCATTTTAACCACGACTCATTCGGTCAAAGTCCCTAGGAAGAGTTCGTAAAAGTACAACCTCTGTTTTCGGACAAAATATAGCCGGCAGTATCCACTATGGCTGCTAGGCCACGCCCACATGCTATGGCGTAAGCAAAATTTTTCGAAATTTATCATCGCCCATCTGTCCAGTATCGACCATTTTAACCGCGACTCATTCGGTCAAAGTCCCTAGAAAGAGTCCGTTAAAGTACAACCTCTGTTTTCGCCCCGAATATAGCCGACGGAATCCGATACGGCCGCTATGCCACGCCCACATCTTATGGCGTGAGCAAAATTCCTTTGCAATTTATCATTGCCCATCTGTCTAGTATCGGCCATTTTAAACGCGACCCATTCCGTCAAAGTCCCTAGAAGGAGTTCGTAAAAGTACAAGCCCTGTTTTCAGCCAACAATAGCTGACAGAATCCGATATAGTTGACGAAAACCGATACGGCCGCTATGCCACGCCCACATCTTTATATGCGTAGGCAAAATTCCTTCACAATTTATGATCACCCATCTGTCCAGTATCGGCCATTTTAACCGCGACTCATTCGGTCAACGTCCCTAGGAAGAGTTCGTAAAAGTACAACCTCTTTTTTCGGACAAAATATAGCCGTCAGTATCCACTATGGCAGCTATGCCACGCCCAAATGCTATGGCGTGAGCAAAATTCCTTCGCAATTTATCATTACCCATCTGTCCAGTATCGGCCATTTTAACCACGACTCATTCGGTCAAAGTCCCTAGAAAGAGTTCGTAAAAGTACAACCTCTGTTTTTGCCCCGAATATAGCCGACGGAAACCGATACGGCCGCTATGCCACGCCCACATGCTATTGCGTGAGCAAAATTCCTTCGCAATTTATCATCGCCCATCTGTCCAGTATCGGCCATTTTAACCACGACTCATTCGGTCAAAGT